>NW_026708992.1:0-242035 GCF_030490865.1 Poecile atricapillus | reverse complement strand
TGATTTTTTGGGGGATTTTTGGGGAATTTTTGGGTGGATTTTGGGGAATTTTGGAATTTTGGGAATTTGGGGATTTTTGGGAATTTTGGGGAATTTTTGGGGGGTTTTTTGGGGGTTTTTTGGGTGGATTTTGGGGAATTTTTGGGAATTTTGGGGGATTTTTGGGGTTTTTGGGGGAATTTTTGGGATTTTTGGGATTTTTTGGTGGATTTTGGGATTTTTGGGGAATTTTTTGGGTTTTTGGGGTTTTTTGGGGGTGGATTTTGGGGATTTTTGGGATTTTTGGGGAATTTTGGGGGAAATTGGGGATTTTTGGGGTTTTTTGGGGGGGATTTTGGTGGGAATTTTTGGGGTTTTTGGGGTTTTTTGGGTGGATTTTGGGGAATTTTGGGATTTTTTGGGGGAATTTTGGGTTTTTTGGGGTTTTTTTGGGTGGATTTTGGGGAATTTTGGGGATTTTTGGGATTTTTGGGGGGATTTTTGGGATTTTTGGGGGGAATTTTGGGGAATTTTGGGGTTTTTGGGGTTTTTTGGGTGTGGATTTTGGGGAATTTTGGGGAATTTTGGGATTTTTTGGGGTTTTTTGGGGATTTTTGGGGAATTTTTGGGGGAATTTTGGGGGAATTTGGGAATTTGGGGATTTTTGGGGAATTTTTGGGGTTTTTTTGGGGTTTTTTGGGGGTGGATTTGGGGGAATTTTTGGGAATTTTGGGATTTTTGGGAGTTTTTTGGGATTTTTGGGGTTTTTGGGTGGATTCTGGGGAATTTCGGGGATTTTTGGGATTCTTGGGATTTTTTTGGGATTTTTTGGGGTTTTTGGGGTGGATTTTGGGGAATTTTGGGGATTTTTGGGATTTTGGGGATTTTTTAGGGGATTTTTTGGGATTTGTTGGGGGAATTTTGGGGGAATTTTTGGGATTTGGGGGGGAATTTTTGGGTTTTTTGAGGATTTTTGTGGAGTTTTTTGGGATTTTTGGGATTTTCGTTGGGATTTTGGGAGTTTTTGTGGGGATTTTGGGGTTTTTTGAGGATTCTTGGTGGAGTTTTTCGGGATTTTTGGGATTTTGGGGGAGATTTTTGGGATTTTGGGATTTTTGTGGAGATTTTGGGGTTTTGGGGATGGATTTTTGGGAATTTTGGGTTTTTTGGGATGGATTTTGAGGGATTTTGGGGCAGATTTTTGGGAATTTGGGGTTTTCTGGGATGGATTTTGGGAGATTTTGGGGGATTTTAGTGAGGATTTTTGGGATTTTTGTGGGGATTTTGGTTTTTTTTGTGAGGATTTCTGGGATTTTGGGTTTTTTTGGGATGGATTTTTGGGAATTTTGGGTTTTTTGGGATGGATTTTGGGGGATTTTGGGGCATTTTTGGGATTTTGGGGTTACCCTGGGGCCGCTCACGGAGCTCTCGTAGCTCTCCTGGATATCTGAGGAGGGGGGGAGGGGAAAAAAAAGGGGGTGAGACCCCCCCAAAATTCCCCAAATTCCACCCAAAAAATTCCCAAATTTCCCAAATCCCCTCCCCCAACTCCCCAATTCCATCCCAGACCCCCAAAATTCCCAAAATCCTCCCAAAATTCTGCCCAAATTCCCCCAAAATCCCCCCAAAATCCCCCCCAAAATCCCCCCAGGACCCCCCAAACCTCCCCAAATCCCCCCCAAACTTCCCGAAATTCCCAAAAATTCCCAAAAATTCCCAAAAATTCCCAAAAATTCCCCAAAATTCCCAAAATCCTCCCAAAATTCTGCCCAAATCCCCCCCAAAATCCCCCCAAAATCCCCTTCAAACCCCTCCAGGACCCCCCAAACCTCCCCAAATCCCCCCCAAACTTCCCAAAATTCCCAAAAATTCCCAAAAATTCCCCAAAAATTCCCAAAAATTCCTGGAATTTTTCCGTACCGAGCAGGGCCTGGACCAGGGGGCTCTGCAGGACCCCCCAAAATCCCCCCAAATCCCCCCAAAATCCCCCCCAAAATCCCCCCAAATTCCCCCAGGACCCCCCAAAACCGCCCCAAATCCCCCCCAAACTTCCCGAAATTCCCAAAAATTCCCGAAAATTCCCAAAAATTCCCCAAAATTCCCAAAAATTCTTGGAATTTTTCCGTACCGAGCAGGGCCTGGAACAGGGGGCTCTGCAGGACCCCCAGGAGCTGCTGGGCTCGGAGCCGGGGGGGGGGACCCAGAGCTTCCTCCAGGAGCCGCCGAGCACCTGGGGACCCCCAAAAATGGGTCAGGGACCCCCAAAAATGGGTCAGGGACCCCCAAAATGGGGCTGGGGGCACCAAAAATGGGGCTGGGGGCACCAAAAATGGGTCAGGGACCCCAAAAATGGGGGTGGGGACCCCGAAATGGGGATGGGGGCACCGAAAATGGGGATGGGGACCCCAAAAATGGGTCAGGGACCCTCAAAAATGGGGGTGGGGACCCAAAAAAACGGGGATGGGACCCCAAAAATGGGGATGGGGACCCCCAAAAATGGGGATGGGGACCCCCAAAATGGGGATGGGGACCCCCAAAAATGGGTCAGGGACCCCCGAAATGGGGCTGGGGGCACCGAAAATGGGGCTGGGGACCCCCGAAATGGGGCTGGGGACCCCAAAAATGGGTCAGGGACCCCCAAATGGGGATGGGGGCACCAAAAATGGGGGTGGGGACCCCCGAAATGGGGCTGGGGGCACCAAAAACGGGTCAGGGACCCCCAAAAATGGGTCAGGGACCCCCAAAATGGGGCTGGGGGCACCAAAAATGGGTCAGGGACCCCCAAAATGGGTCAGGAACCCCCAAAATGGGGGTGGGGACCCCCAAAAATGGGGCTGAGACCCCCGAAATTGGGGCTGGGGGCACCAAAATCTCATCAGGGACCCCCAAAATTGAGGGCTGGGACCCCAAATTCTCCCCTAAATCCCCCCCAGAATTCATCGGGACCCCCCCAAAATTTCCAGAGGAATTCCCGAGGATCCCAAATTCCCAAATTCTGCCCCCCAAATCCCCCCGGGACCCCCCAAAACCCCCCCGGGACCCCCCAAAACCTCCCCAAAATCCCCCCCCAGAGCTCTCAAACGGGGCCCGACCTCTCTAAACCCCCCCTAAAACCCCCTTAAAACCCCCCCAAAATATTCCCAAATTTTTTCGGGATCATCCCAGAATTCCAGAGGAATTCTTCAGGATCCCAAATTCCCAAATTTCTGACCTCAAAATCCCCCCGGGACCCCCAAAAACCCCCCCGAAAACGGTCGGGACCCGCCTGAAAACCCCTCCCGACAATGAAGAACAGGGCCCCGACACCTCTAAACCCCCCAAAATTCCCTCCAAATATTCCCAAATTTTTCCAGGATCATCCCAGAATTCCAAAGGAATTCCTCAGGATCCCGAATTCCCAAATTTTTTCCACCAAAATCCCCCCTGGACCCCCCAAAAAGCCCCCCGAAAATCCCCCCCAGAGCTCTCAAACAGGGCCCGACCTCTCTAAACCCCCCCTAAAACCCCCTTAAAACTCCCCCAAAATATTCCCAAATTTTTTCGGGATCATCCCAAATTTCCAGAGGAATTCCCGAGGATCCCAAATTCCCAAATTTCAGCCCCCAAAATCCCCCCGGGACCCCCCAAAATCCCCCCCGAAAACGGTCGAGACCCGCCTGAAAACCCCTCCCGACAATGAAGAACAGGGCCCCGACACCTCTAAACCCCCCCCAAAACCCCCCCAGAATATTCCCAAATTTTTCCGGGATCATCTCAGAATTCCAGAGGAATTCCTCGGGATCTCAAATTCCCAAATTTTGTCCCCCAAAATCCCCCCTGGACCCCCCAAAATCCCCCCCGAAAACGGTCGGGAGCCCCGTGAAAACCCCTCCCGACAATGAAGAACAGGGCCCGACACCTCTAAAACCCCCTAAAAACCCCCTTAAAATATTCCCAAATTTTTTCGGGATCATCCCAAATTTCCAGAGGAATTCCTCGGGATCCCAAATTCCCAAATTTCTGACCTCAAAATCCCCCCGGGACCCCCAAAAACCCCCCCGAAAACGGTCGGGACCCGCCTGAAAACCCCTCCCGACAATGAAGAACAGGGCCCCGACACCTCTAAACCCCCCAAAATTCCCTCCAAATATTCCCAAATTTTTCCAGGATCATCCCAGAATTCCAAAGGAATTCCTCAGGATCCCGAATTCCCAAATTTTTTCCACCAAAATCCCCCCTGGACCCCCCAAAAAGCCCCCCGAAAATCCCCCCCAGAGCTCTCAAACAGGGCCCGACCTCTCTAAACCCCCCCTAAAACCCCCTTAAAACTCCCCCAAAATATTCCCAAATTTTTTCGGGATCATCCCAAATTTCCAGAGGAATTCCCGAGGATCCCAAATTCCCAAATTTCAGCCCCCAAAATCCCCCCGGGACCCCCCAAAATCCCCCCCGAAAACGGTCGAGACCCGCCTGAAAACCCCTCCCGACAATGAAGAACAGGGCCCCGACACCTCTAAACCCCCCCCAAAACCCCCCCAGAATATTCCCAAATTTTTCCGGGATCATCTCAGAATTCCAGAGGAATTCCTCGGGATCTCAAATTCCCAAATTTTGTCCCCCAAAATCCCCCCTGGACCCCCCAAAATCCCCCCCGAAAACGGTCGGGAGCCCCGTGAAAACCCCTCCCGACAATGAAGAACAGGGCCCGACACCTCTAAAACCCCCTAAAAACCCCCTTAAAATATTCCCAAATTTTTTCGGGATCATCCCAAATTTCCAGAGGAATTCCTCGGGATCCCAAATTCCCAAATTTCTGACCTCAAAATCCCCCCGGGACCCCCAAAAACCCCCCCGAAAACGGTCGGGACCCGCCTGAAAACCCCTCCCGACAATGAAGAACAGGGCCCCGACACCTCTAAACCCCCCAAAATTCCCTCCAAATATTCCCAAATTTTTCCAGGATCATCCCAGAATTCCAAAGGAATTCCTCAGGATCCCGAATTCCCAAATTTTTTCCACCAAAATCCCCCCTGGACCCCCCAAAAAGCCCCCCGAAAATCCCCCCCAGAGCTCTCAAACAGGGCCCGACCTCTCTAAACCCCCCCTAAAACCCCCTTAAAACTCCCCCAAAATATTCCCAAATTTTTTCGGGATCATCCCAAATTTCCAGAGGAATTCCCGAGGATCCCAAATTCCCAAATTTCAGCCCCCAAAATCCCCCCGGGACCCCCCAAAATCCCCCCCGAAAACGGTCGAGACCCGCCTGAAAACCCCTCCCGACCTGGAAGAACAGGGCCCCGACACCTCTAAACCCCCCCCAAAACCCCCCCAGAATATTCCCAAATTTTTCCGGGATCATCTCAGAATTCCAGAGGAATTCCTCGGGATCTCAAATTCCCAAATTTTGTCCCCCAAAATCCCCCCTGGACCCCCCAAAATCCCCCCCGAAAACGGTCGGGAGCCCCGTGAAAACCCCTCCCGACAATGAAGAACAGGGCCCGACACCTCTAAAACCCCCTAAAAACCCCCTTAAAATATTCCCAAATTTTTTCGGGATCATCCCAAATTTCCAGAGGAATTCCTCGGGATCCCAAATTCCCAGATTACTGACCCCAAAATCCCCCCGGGACCCCCCAAAAACCCCCCCGAAAACGGTCGGGACCCGCCTGAAAACCCCTCCCGACCTTGAAGAACAGGGCCCGACACCTCTAAAACCCCTTAAAAACTCCCCCAAAATATTCCCAAATTTTTTCGGGATCATCCCAAAATTCCAAAGGAATTCCTCAGGATCCCAAATTCCCAGATTTCAGCCCCCAAAATCCCCCCGGGACCCCCCAAAAACCCCCCCGAAAATCCCCCCCAGAGCTCTCAAACAGGGCCCGACCGCTCTAAACCCCCCCTAAAACCCCCTTAAAACCCCCCCAAAATATTCCCAAATTTTTTCGGGATCATCCCAAATTTCCAGAGGAATTCCCGAGGATCCCAAATTCCCAAATTTTGTCCCCCAAAATCCCCCAGGGACCCCCCAAAATTGCCCCCGAAAACGGTCGGGAGCCCCGTGAAAACCCCTCCCGACCTTGAAGAACAGGGCCCGACACCTCTAAAACCCCCCCAAAATTCCCTCCAAATATTCCCAAATTTTTTCGGGATCATCCCAGAATTCCAAAGAAATTCCCGAGGATCCCAAATTCCCAAATTTTTGACCCCAAAAACCCCCCTGGACCCCCCAAAAACCCCCCCGAAAACGGTCGGGACCCGCCTGAAAACCCCTCCCGACCTTGAAGAACAGGGCCCGACACCTCTAAAACCCCTTAAAAACTCCCCCAAAATATTCCCAAATTTTTTCGGGATCATCCCAAAATTCCAAAGGAATTCCTCAGGATCCCAAATTCCCAGATTTCTGACCCCAAAAACCCCCCGGGACCCCCCAAAAACCCCCCCGAAAATCCCCCCCAGAGCTCTCAAACAGGGCCCGACCGCTCTAAACCCCCCCTAAAACCCCCTTAAAACCCCCCCAAAATATTCCCAAATTTTTTCGGGATCATCCCAAATTTCCAGAGGAATTCCCGAGGATCCCAAATTCCCAAATTTTGTCCCCCAAAATCCCCCAGGGACCCCCCAAAATTGCCCCCGAAAACGGTCGGGAGCCCCGTGAAAACCCCTCCCGACCTTGAAGAACAGGGCCCGACACCTCTAAAACCCCCCCAAAATTCCCTCCAAATATTCCCAAATTTTTTCGGGATCATCCCAGAATTCCAAAGAAATTCCCGAGGATCCCAAATTCCCAAATTTTTGACCCCAAAAACCCCCCTGGACCCCCCAAAAACCCCCCCGAAAATCCCCCCCAGAGCTCTCAAACGGGGCCCGACACCTCTAAACCCCCCCTAAAACGCCCCCCAAACCACCCCAAAATATTCCCAAATTTTTCCGGAATCATCCCAGAATTCCAGAGGAATTCCTCGGGATCTCAAATTCCCAAATTTCTCCTCCCAAAAACCCCCCTGGACCCCCCAAAAAATCCCCCCCGAAAACGGTCGGGACCCGCCTGAAAACCCCTCCCGACGTTGAAGAACAGGGCCCCGACACCTCTAAACCCCTCCCAAAACCCCCCCAGAATATTCCCAAATTTTTCCGGGATCATCCCAGAATTCCAGAGGAATTCCCCAGGATCCCAAATTCCCAAATTTCTCCTCCCAAAAGCCCCCAGGGACCCCCCAAAAAACCCCCCGAAAACCCCTCCCGACCTTGAAGAACAGGGCTTGACCTCTCTAAACTCCCCCTAAAACGCCCCCAAAACCCCCCTAAAATATTCCCAAATTTTTTCGGGATGCTCCCAAATTTCCAGAGGAATTCCCCAGGATCCCAAATTCCCAGATTTCTGACCCCAAAAACCCCCCGGGACCCCCCAAAAACCCCCCCGAAAATCCCCCCCAGAGCTCTCAAACAGGGCCCGACCTCTCTAAACCCCCCCTAAAACCCCCTTAAAACTCCCCCAAAATATTCCCAAATTTTTTCGGGATCATCCCAGAATTCCAGAGGAATTCCTCGGGATCCCGAATTCCCAAATTTCTCCTCCCAAAAACCCCCCTGGACCCCCCAAAAATCCCCCCGAAAATGCCCCCTAGAGCTCTCAAACGGGGCCCGACCTGTCTAAAACCCCCCTAAAACCCCCTTAAAACTCCCCCCAAATATTCCCAGATTTTTTCGGGATCATCCCAGAATTCCAAAGGAATTCCTCAGGATCCCGAATTCCCAAATTTTTTCCACCAAAAACCCCCCGGGACCCCCCAAAAACCCCCCCGAAAACGGTCGGGACCCGTCTGAAAACCCCTCCCGACCTTGAAGAACAGGGCCCCGACACCTTTAAACCCCCCCCAAAACCCCCCCAGAATATTCCCAAATTTTTCCGGGATCATCCCAGAATTCCAGAGGAATTCCTCGGGATCTCAAATTCCCAAATTTTGTCCCCCAAAATCCCCTCGGGACCCCCCAAAAACCCCCCTGAAAACGGTCGGGAGCCCCGTGAAAACCCCTCCCGACCTGGAAGAACAGGGCCCGACACCTCTAAACCCTCCCCAAAACCCCCCCAGAATATTCCCAAATTTTTCTGGGATCATCCCAGAATTCCAGAGGAATTCCTCGGGATCTCAAATTCCCAAATTTCTGACCCCAAAAACCCCCCGGGACCCCCCAAAAACCCCCCCGAAAATGCCCCCCAGAGCTCTCAAACGGGGCCCGACACCTCTAAACCCCCCCTAAAAACCCCCCCAAACCACCCCAAAATATTCCCAAATTTTTCCGGGATCATCCCAGAATTCCAAAGGAATTCCTCAGGATCCCAAATTCCCAAATTTTGTCCCCCAAAACCCCCCCGGGACCCCCCAAAAACCCCCCCAAGTTCTCACCCCTCGGCGCCAGCGCCATGGCCGGGGGTTAATCCCGGCTTAGGGGGGGATTTGGGAAGGGTGGGGGAGGGGATTTGGGGGGGATTTTTGGGAATTTTAGGGGGGGGCTCCCCCCCCGTGACCCCCCCGGAAATTCAGGAATTCTGGGAATTGGAGTTTTCCCAAAAAAAACCCGGGAAAAAACGATCCAGGGAAAAGTTTTTTATTCATTTAAAGAGGAGAAAATTCCATGAAAATTTTGGGAGTTTTGGGAAAAAAATTGGAATTTTTTTTTTTTTTAAATTTTTTTTTCTGGGAATTTTTCGGGAATTTTTAAGGAAAAAAAAAATTGGGAAAATTTCCCCAAAATGAGGGAAAAAATCCTGGATTTGAGAGTTGGAAAATGAGGGAGAAACGAGCCCAAAAAAAGAGGGAAAATTCCTGGAATTTGATGGGAAATTCCTGGAATTTTTAAGGGAAAAATCCTGGAAATTGATGGAAAATTTCAGGAATTTTTAAGGGAAAATTCCTGGAAATTGATGGGAAATTCCTGGAATTTTTAAGGGAAAAATCCTGGAATTTTTAAGGGAAAAATCCTGGAATTTTTAAAGGAAAAATCCTGGAAATTGATGGGAAATTCCTGGAATTTTTAAGGGAAAAATTCTGGAATTTTTATGGAAAAATCCTGGAATTTTTATGGAAAAATCCTGGATTTTTTACGGAAAATCCTTGAAAATTTTAAGGAAAATTCCTGAAATTTGAGAGTCTCAAAATTAAGGAAAATTCCCTTAAAAAATGACCCCAAAAATTGAGGGAAAATTCCCCAAAAAAATCCAGGAAAATTCCGGAAATTTGGGAAATTTTGCCCCAAAAATTCGGGAAATTGATCCCAAAATTCCGGAAAATCCCAAATTAAGGCGGAAAAATCCAAATTTGGGAGTTTTGAGCACCAAAAAATGGAATTTTTAGGAATTTTTTGGGTGGATTTGGGATTTTTTTGGGGCAGTTCGGGGGAATTTTGGGGTTTTTTGGGAATTTTTGGGGTTTTTTGGGATTTTTTTTATTTTTTTGGGAATTTTTGGGTTTTTTTGGGAATTTTTGGGGTTGTTTTGGGATTTTTTGGGAATTTTTGGGATTTTTTGGGAATTTTTGGGTTTTTTGGGAATTTTTGGGGTTTTTTGGGAATTTTTTTGATTTTTTTGGGAATTTTTCGGGGTTTTTTGGGAATTTTTGGGGTTTTTGGGAATTTTTGGGATTTTTGGGAATTTTTGGGGTTTTTTTGGGGAATTTTGGGGTTTTTTGGGAATTTTTGGGTGGATTTGGGATGTTTTTGGGTTTTTTGGGCATTTTTTGGGTGGATTTTTGGATTTTTGGGAATTTTGGAATTTTTGGGTTTTTAGGGAATTTTTGGGTGAATTTTGGGGTCTTTTGGGAATTTTTGGGTGAATTTTGGGATTTTTTAGGAGATTTTGGGGCATTTTAAGGCATTTTTTGGTGTTTTTGGGGTATTTTGGGTCATTTTGAGGCATTTTTGGGTTTTTGGTGTTTTTCGGTCATTTTAAGGCATTTTTGTGGTTTTTTTTGGTGGTTTTGGGTCATTTTTTTGTGTTTTTGGGTCATTTTTCTGTGTTTTTCGGTCATTTTTTTGTGTTTTTGGGGTATTTTGGGGCGGTTTTGGGTCATTTTAAGGCATTTTTGGGGCATTTTTTGGTGGTTTTGGGTCATTTTTCTCTATTTTGGGGCATTTTTTGTGTTTTTGGTGCATTTTGGGGCATTTTTGGGTCTTTTTTTTTGTGTTTTTGGGTCATTTTAAGGCATTTTTGGGTCATTTTCCTGTGGTTTTGGGTCATTTTTTGTGGTTTTGGGTCTTTTTTCGTGGTTTTGGGTCATTTTAAGGCATTTTTGGAGTATTTTTGGGTGGTTTTGGGTCTTTTTTTGTGGTTTTGGGTCTTTTTTTTTGTTTTTAGGGCATTTTAAGGCATTTTTGGGTCAATTTTTTGTGGTTTTGGGTCATTTTAAGGCATTTTTGGGGCTTTTTTTGGTGGTTTTGGGTCATTTTTTGTGGTTTTGGGTCATGTTTTTGTATTTTTGGGTCATTTTTTTGGGTTTTTGGGTCATTTTTCTCTGTTTTTGGGGAATTTTTTGTGTTTTTGGTATATTTTGGAGCATTTTTGGGTCATTTTTTTGTGTTTTTGGGTCATTTTAAGGCATTTTTGGGGCTTTTTTTTGTGGTTTTGGGTCATTTTCCTGTATTTTTGAGTCATTTTTTGGTGTTTTGGGTCTTTTTTTGTGGTTTTGGGTCATTTTTTTGTGGTTTTGGGTCATTTTACGGCATTTTTGGGTCATTTTTTTGTGGTTTTGGGTCATTTTTTGTGTTTTTAGGTCACTTTTTTGTGTTTTTGGGTTATTTTAAGGCATTGTTGGGTCATTTTTTTGTGTTTTTGGGTCATTTTTCTGTGTTTTTCGGTCATTTTTTTGTGTTTTTGGGTTATTTTAAGGCATTTTTGGGTCATTTTCTTGTTGTTTTGGGTCATTTTTTTGTGTTTTTGGGGTATTTTGGGGCAGTTTTGGGTCATTTTAAGGCATTTTTGGGTCATTTTTTGGTGTTCTTGGGGTATTTTGGGTCATTTTTATCTGTTTTTGGGGTATTTTTTGGTGTTTTTGGGGTATTTTGGGGTGGTTTTGGGTCATTTGAAGGCATTTTTGGGGCATTTTTTGGTGTTTTTGGGGTATTTTGGGTCATTTTTGGGTCATTTTTCTCTGTTTTTGGGGTATTTTTTGGTGTTTTTGGGGTATTTTGTGGGGTTTTTGGGGTGTTTCAGAATCCCAGGGGGGTTGGCACCACCACCCCCCCGTTCTCCACCACGGCTCCCGAAAGGTCCCGAAAGTTCCGGAAGCTTCGGGTCGGGAGCGGCCGCAGCGACCCCAGGACGCGCTCGTGGGCCTGTGGGGGGAGGGGAAAACAGCCCAAAATCAGCTCAAAATTATCCCAAAATCAGCCCAAAACTAGACCAGAATTATCCCAAAATCAGCCCAAAATCAGCTCAAAATTATCCCAAAATCAGCCCAAAATCAGCCCAAAATCAGCTCAAAATTATCCCAGAATTATCCCAAAATTATCCCAAAAATATCCCCAAAACAACCCCAGAATTATCCCAAAATTATCCCAAAATCAGCCCAAAATCAGCTCGAAATTATCCCAGAATTATCCCAAAATTATCCCAAAAATCAGCTCAAAATTATCCCAAAATTATCCCAAAATCCTCCCCAAAACAATTCAAAAATTATCCAAAAATTATCCCAAAATCAGCCCAAAATCAGCTCAAAATTAGACCAGAATTAACCCAAAAATATCCCAAAATTCAGCCCAAAATCAGCTCAAAATTATCCCAAAATTATCCCTAAATCAGCCCAGAATTATCCCAAAATTATCCCAAAAATCAGCTCCAAAATCCTTCCCAAATCCTTCCAAAATTATCCCAAAATTATCTGGGAATTATCCTGAAATTATCCCAAAAAATCAGCTCCAAAATTATCCCAGAATTATCCAAAAATTATCCCAAAAATCCACCACAAAATCAGCTCCAAATTATCCCAAATTATCCCCAAATTTATCCTTAAAATATTCCAAAATTATCCCAAAATTATCCTTAAAATATCCCAAAATTATCCCAAAATATTCCCAGATTTATCCCAAAAATCCCCCCCAAATTCCCCCAAATCAGCTCCAAATTATCCCAAATTATCCCCAAATTTATCCTTAAAATATTCCAAAATTATCCCAAAATTATCCCAAAATTATCCCAGAATTATCCCAAAATTATCCCAGATTTATCCCAAAAATTATCCCAAAATTTATCCTTAAATTATCCTGAAATTATCCCAAAATTTATCCTTAAAATATTCCAAAATTATCCCAAAATTATCCCAGAATTATCCCAAAATTATCCCAAATTTTTCCCAGATTTATCCCAAAAATCCCCCCAAAAATCCCCCAAAAATCCCCCAAAATCCCCAATTTTCCCCCAAACCCCTCCCAGCATTCCCAGAATTCCCAGAATTCCCGGAATTCCGGGAATTCCTGGAAAATTCCCGGATTTTACCTCCTGGCACCAGCTCAGGGCGAGGAGCCGCTCGTGTTGGGCCGTGGGGAGCCCCGAACTCAGCGACCTCGAGGCTCTGGAAAGGAGCAGAAATTGGGGAAAAAATTCCCAAAATCCCTGGAAAAATCCCTGGAAAAATCCTCGGGAATTTGGGGAAAATTCCCTGGAAAAATCCCTGGAAAAATCCCCGGGAATTTGGGGAAAATTCCCTGGAAAAATCCCTGGAAAAATCCCCGGGAATTTGGGGAAAATTCCCTGGAAAAATCCCTGGAAAAATCCCCGGGAATTTGGGAAAAAATTCCTGGAAAAATCCCTGGAAAAATCCCCGGGAATTTGGGAAAAAATTCCTGGAAAAATCCCCGGGAATTTGGGAAAAATCCCTGGAGAAATCTCTGGGAATTTGGGGAAAATTCCCTGGAAAAATCCCCTGGAAAAATCCCTGGGAATTTGGGAAAAAAACCCTGGAAAAATTCCTGGAAAAATCCCCAAGAATTTGGGAAAAATTCCCAGAAAAATCCCCGGGAATTTGGGAAAAATCCCCTGGAAAAATGAATGGAAAAATCCCTGGAAAAATTCCCAGGAATTTGGGAAAAATCTCCCGGAAAAATCCCTGGAAAAATCCCCGGGAATTTGGGAAAAATCCCGGAAAAATCTTTGGAAAAATCCCCGGGAATTTGGGAAAAATCCCTGGAAAAATCTCTGGGAATTTGGGAAAAAATCCCTGGAAAAATCCCCGGGAATTTGGGAAAAAAACCCTGGAAAAATCCCTGGAAAAATCCCTGGAAAAATCCTCGGGAATCTGGGAAAAATTCCTGGAAAAATCAATGGAAAAATCCCTGGAAAAATCCCCTGGAAAAATCCTCGGGAAATTGGGAAAAATTCCCAGAAAAATCCCTGGAAAAATCCCTGGAAAAATCCCCAAGAATTTGGGAAAAATCCCTGGAAAAATCCCAGGGAATTTGGGAAAAATCCCTGGAAAAATCCCTGGAAAAATCCCTGGGATTTGGGGAAAATTCCCTGGAAAAATCCCTGGAAAAATCCCCGGGAATTTGGGAAAAAATCCCTGGAAAAATCCCCGGGAATTTGGGAAAAATCCCTGGAAAAATCCCTGGAAAAATCAATGGAAAAATCCCTGGGATTTGGGGAAAATTCCCGGAAAAATCCCTGGAAAAATCCCTGAGAATTTGGGAAAAAATCCCTGGAAAAATCCCGGGAAAAATCCCTGGGAAAATCCCTGGGAATTTGGGGAAAAAAATCCAGAAAAATCCCTGGAAAAATCCACAGGAAATTAGGAAAAAATTCCTGGAAAAATCCCTGGGAATTTGGGAAAATTCCCGGAAAAATCCCTGGAAAAATCCCTGGAAAAATCCTCGGGAATTTGGGAAAAATCCCTGGAAAAATCCCTGGAAAAATCCCCGGAAATTTGGGAAAAATCCGCTGGAATTTTGCTGGAATTTGGCTCCAAATTCATCCCAAAAATCCACCCAGAATTCCCAAAAAATCCCCAAAAAATCCCAAATTCCCTCAAAACCCCAAATTCCCTCAAAGCTCCCCCAGAATTCCCAAAATTCCAGCCAGAATTCCCAAAAATCCAAAAAAAAATCCCCAAAAATTCCCCAAAAAATCCAAGAAAAATCCAAAAAAATTCCAAAAAAATCCCAAAAAAATCCCCCAAAAATCCCAAATTCCCCCCAAATCCCTCAAACCTCCCCCAGAATTCCCAAAATTCCACCCAGAATTCCCAAAAAACCAAAAAAAATCCCCAAAAAATCCAAAAAAATCCCCAAAAATCCCCAAAAATTCCCAAAAAATTCCCAAAAAAAATTCCAAAAAATCCCCAAAAATTCCCAAAAAATCCCAAATTCCCCCCAAATCCCTCAAACCTCCCCCAGAATTCCCAAAATTCCACCCAGAATTCCCAAAAATCCACAAAAAATCCCCAAAAAAATCACAAAAAATCCCCCAAAAATTCCCAAAAAAATCCCAAAAAATCCCCAAAAATCCCCAAAATTCCCAAAATTCCCCCAAATCCCTCAAACCTCCCCCAGAATTCCCAAAAATCCTCCCAGAATTCCCAAAAATCCAAAAAAAAATCCCCAAAAAATCCAAAAAAATCCCCAAAAAATCCCAAAAAAATTCCAAAAAATCCCCCAAAAATCCCCAAAAAATTCCCAAAAAATCCCCAAAAATCCCAAATTCCCCCAAATCCCTCAAACCTCCCCCAGAATTCCCAAAAATCCACCCAGAATTCCCAAAATTCCAGCCAGAATTCCAAAAAATCGCCCAAAAAAATCCATAAAAAATCCCCAAAAAATCC
The DNA here is from genome assembly GCF_030490865.1 of Poecile atricapillus. NCBI lineage: Eukaryota > Metazoa > Chordata > Aves > Passeriformes > Paridae > Poecile > Poecile atricapillus. The sequence continues at coordinate 227,273 of NW_026708992.1, read as the reverse complement.
CCAAAAATCCCCAAAAATCCCCCAAAAATTCCCAAAAAATCCCCAAAAAATCCCAAAAAATCCCAAATTTCCCCCAAATCCCTCAAACCTCCCCCAGAATTCCCAAAATTCCCCAAATTTTGGGAATTCTCCCCAAATTTACCGGGATAAAACCACGACCATGGCGTAGATGTCGATGGCGGCGTCGGCCACGCGTTTCAGGGCGAATTGTTCCTCTGATTTTTGGGGGAATTTTGGGTTTCAGGAACCTCAAAATCCACCTCAAGAACCCCAAAATTGAATTTTTCAGCCCAAAAATCCCCAGGAGCCCCAAAATCCCCAAAAATTTGGGTTAAAAACAGCCAAAAACGGGAAAAAAGTGGAAAATTCGACCTCAAAATCCCAATTTTTTGCCCCAAATCCTCCCAAATTCAACCCAGGAAGCCTCAAAAGCGAATTTTTTATCCCCAAAAATTCCCTGGAGCCCCAAAATTGAATTTTTCATCCCAAAAATCCCCAGGAGCCCCAAAATCCCCAAAAATTTGGGTTAAAAACAACCAAAAATGGGAAATTTGACCTAAAAATCCCAATTTTTTGGCACAAATCATCCCAAAATTCAACCCAAGAAGCCCCAAAATTCAATTTTTTATCCTCAAAATCCACCCCAAGAACCCCAAAATTGAATTTTTCACCCCAAAAATCCCCAGGAGCCCCAAAATCCCCAAAAATTTGGGTTAAAAATGGAAAAAAATGGAAAATTTGACCTAAAAATCCCAATTTTTTGGCACAAATCCTCCAAAATTCAACCCAGGAAGCCCCAAAATTCAATTTTTTATCCCCAAAAATCCCCAGGAACCCCAAAATCGAATTTTTCATCCCAAAAATCCCCAGAAACCCCAAAATTCCCAAAAATTTGGGTTAAAAACGGCCAAAAACGGGAAAAAAGTGGAAAATTCCACCTAAAAATCCCAATTTTTTGCCTCAAATCCCCCCAGGAAGCCCCAAAATTGAATTTTTTGTCCTCAAAATCCACCCCAGAAACCCCAAAATTGAATTTTTTATCCCCAAAATCCCCAGGAGCCCCAAAACCCCCAAAATTTGGGTTAAAAATGGGAAAAAATGGGAAATTTGACCTAAAAATCCCAATTTTTTGGCACAAATCCCCCCAGGAAGCCCCAAAATTGAGTTTTTTCTCCTCAAAATCCACCCCAGAAACCCCAAAATTGAATTTTTTATCCCCAAAATCCCCAGGAGCCCCAAAATCCAAAAAATTTGGGTTAAAAATGGGAAAAAATGGGAAATTTGACCTAAAAATCCCAATTTTTTGCCCCAAATCCCCCCAGGAAGCCCCAAAATCGAATTTTTTGTCCTCAAAATCCACCTCAAGAACCCCAAAATCGAATTTTTCAGCCCAAAAATCCCCTGGAGCCCCAAAATCCCCAAAAATTTGGGTTAAAAACAACCAAAAATGGGAAATTTGACCTAAAAATCCCAATTTTTTGCCTCAAATCCCCCCAGGAAGCCCCAAAATTGAATTTTTCGTCCTCAAAATCCACCCCAAGAACCCCAAAATCGAATTTTTCACCCCAAAAATCCCCTGGAGCCCCAAAATCCCCAAAAATTTGGGTTCAAAACAACCAAAAATGGGAAATTTGACCTCAAAATCCCAATTTTTTGCCTCAAATCCCCCCAGGAAGCCCCAAAATTGAGTTTTTTGTCCTCAAAATCCACCCCAAGAACCCCAAAATCGAATTTTTCAGCCCAAAAATCCCCAGGAGCCCCAAAACCCCCAAAAATTTGGGTTAAAAATGGGAAAAAATGGGAAATTTGACCTAAAAATCCCAATTTTTTGCCTCAAATCATCCCAAATTCAACCCAGGAAGCCCCAAAATTGAGTTTTTTGTCCTCAAAATCCACCCCAAGAACCCCAAAATCGAATTTTTCACCCCAAAAATCCCCTGGAGCCCCAAAATCCCCAAAAATTTGGGTTAAAAATGGAAAAAAATGGAAAATTTGACCTAAAAATCCCAATTTTTTGGCACAAATAATCCCAAATTCAACCCAGGAACCCCCAAAATTCAATTTTTTATCCCCAAAAATTCCCTGGAGCCCCAAAATCGAATTTTTCATCCCAAAAATCCCCAGGAACCCCAAAATTCCCAAAAATTTGGGTTAAAAACAACCAAAAATGGGAAATTTGACCTCAAAATCCCAATTTTTTGCCCCAAATCCTCCCAAAATTCAACCCAGGAAGCCCCAAAATTCAATTTTTTGTCCTCAAATTCCACCCCAAGAACCCCAAAATTGAATTTTTTATCCCCAAAATCCCCAGAAACCCCAAAATTCCCAAAAATTCCACCTGAATTTGCCCAAAATCCCCCAAAATTCACCCAAAAAAATCTCAAATTTTGGGTAAAAAACTCCCAAATTTGGGGTAAAAATGGGAAATTTTGGTTAAAATTCAACTCAGAATTCCCAAAATTCCAGGAAAATTTGGGAATTTTGGGATTTCCCAACTAAATTAAATTAATTAAACTAATTAAATTAAACAATTAAATTAAATTAATTAAACTAATTAAATTTGGGAACCTAAAATTTGATTTTAAACCTCAAAAATTGGGGAAAAAAATGAAAAAAATTGAATTTAAATCTTCAAAATTTCCCCAAAATTTGGGATTTTTGGGATTTTCCGGATTTTTCTGAGTTTGGGATTTTTTGGGAATTGTTGTAAAATTTGGGAATTGTCCCAAAATTGGGGTTTTTTAACCCAAAAATCTCACCCACGATTTTTTTGCCGTGTTTGAGCAGCAGAGCTTCGGTGGTTTCGGAGAAGAGTTCCAAGCATTGCATGGTCTGAAAAAAATACCCAAAATTGGTTAAAAATGAGCCAAAATCGGCTGAAATTGACCCAAAAATCAGCAGCAAAATCTGACAAAAATTGGCCCCAAAATTGACCCAAAATTGGCCAAAATTGACCCAAAAATGGCCCAAAAATCAGCTTAAAAATGGCCCAAAATTGGCTCAAAATGGACCTAAAATTGACCCAAAAATGGACAAAAATGACCCAAAATTGGCCCAAAAAATCAGCCCCAAAATTGGCCCAAAATTGGCTGAAATTGACCCAAAATTGGCCCCAAAAATGGCCAAAAATGACCCAAAATTGGTTAAAATCGACCCAAAATTGACCCCAAAAATCAGCCCCAAAATGACCCAAAATTGACCTAAAATTGGCCCAAAATTGGCTGAAATTTACCCAAAAATGGCCCCAAATTCAGACAAAAATTGGCCCCAAAATTGACCCAAAAATGGCCAAAATTGGTTAAAAATCAGCTCAAAAATGGCCCAAAATTGGCTCAAAATTGGCCCAAAATTGACCCAAAATGACCCAAAATTGATTCAAAATTGGCCCCAAAATTGACCCAAAAATGGCCCAAAATGGACCCAAAATTGGCCAAAATTTGCCCCAAAAATCAGCACCAAAATCACCCAAAATTGGCTGAAATTGACCCAAAAATGACCCCAAATTCAGACAAAATTGACCCAAAAATGGCCCAAATTGACCCAAAATCAGCCAAAAATGGCCCAAAATTGACCCAAAAATTGACCCAAAACTGACCCAAAATGACCCAAAAATGACTCAAAATTGGCTCCAAAGTTGACCCAAAAATGGCCAAAATTGACCCAAAATTGGCCAAAATTGGCCCAAAAATCAGCACCAAAATCACCCAAAATTGGCTCAAAATTGACTCAAAAATGGACAAAAATTTTGGGATTTTTGGGATAAATTTGGGGATTTTTGGGTTGAATTTGGGGTTTTTTGGGATCCCGAATCCAATTTTGGGGTTTTTCGGGGTGAATTTTGTTGTTTTTGGGGTGAATTTGGGGGATTTTGGGTCAAATTTTGAATTTTTGAGCTGAATTTTGGGTGAATTTTGGGTGAATTTTGGTGTTTTTTGGGATAAATTTTGGGAATTTTGGGATTTTTGGGTTGAATTTGGGGTTTTTTGGGATCCCGAATCCAATTTTGGGGTTTTTTGGGCTGAATTTTGTTGTTTTTGGGGTGAATTTGGGGGATTTTGGGTCAAATTTTGAATTTTTGGGGTGAATTTTGGGTGAATTTTGGTGATTTTTGGGATAAATTTTGGGATAAATTTGGGGATTTTTGGGTTGAATTTGGGGTTTTTTGGGATCCCGAATCCAATTTTGGGGTTTTTTGGGCTGAATTTTGTTGTTTTTGGGGTGAATTTGGGGGATTTTGGGTCAAATTTTGAATTTTTGGGGTGAATTTTGGTGGTTTTGGGATAAATTTCAGGATAAATTTTGGGATTTTTGGGATAAATTTTGGGATAAATTTTGGGAATTTTGGGATTTTTGGGTTGATTTGGGGTTTTTTGGGATCCCGAATCCAATTTTGGGGTTTTTTGGGGTGAATTTTGTTGTTTTTGGGGTGAATTTGGGGGATTTTGGGTCAGGACTCACCTGCTGAGCTCCGTCCTTCAGCTCGGGGTGCACCAGGTGCTGCAGGGAGAGCCCCGAGCCCAGCCCGGCTTTCCTGGGGGGAAAATCCCGGAAAATTCCGGAAAATTCCGGAGAATCCCGGAAAATTCCGGAGAATTTGGGGTCAGGGGAGGGGAAAAATGGGAATTTTGGGGGAAAAAATGGGAATTTTGGGGAAAAAATGGGATTTGTGGAGGAAAAATGGGAATTTTTGGGGGAAATATTTGGGAATTTTGGGGAGAAAATTGGGAATTTTGGGGGGAAAAATGGGAATTTTGGGGGGAAAAATGGGAATTTTGGGGGGAAAAATGGGAATTTTGGGGGGAAAAATGGGAATTTTGGGGGGAAAATTGGGAATTTTAGAGGGAAAATTGGGAATTTGGGGGAAATATTTGGGAATTTGGGGGGAAAAATGGGAATTTTAGAGGGAAATTGGGAATTTTGGGGGGAAAATTGAATTTTTTTTTGGGAAAAATGGGATTTTGGGGAGGAAAATTGGGAATTTTTGGGGGAGAAATAAATGGGATTTTTGGGGATAAATTTGGGAATAATTTTGGGATAAATTTGGGGATAAATTCAGGATAAATTTGGGATAAATTCCTGATAAATTTGGGATAAATTTGGGATAAATTTGGGATAAATTTGGGATAAATTCAAGATAAATTCAGAATAAATTTGGGATAAATTTGGGATAAATTCAGGATAAATTTGGGATAAATTCAGAATAAATTCAGGATAATTTGGGGATAAATTTGGGGATAAATTCAGGATAAATTTGGGATAAATTTGGGATAATTTTGGGATAAATTCAGGATAAATTTGGGATAAAATCAGGATAATTTTGAAATAAATTCAGGATAAATTTGGGAATATTTTGGGATAAATTCAGAATAAATTCAGGATAAATTTGGGATAAATTCAAGATAAATTCAGGATAATTTGGGGATAAATTTGGGGATAAATTCAGGATAAATTTGGGATAAATTCAGGATAAATTTGGGATAAATTTGGGATCAATTTGAGATAATTTTGGGATAAATTCAGGATAATTTGCGGATAAATTCAGGATAAATTTGGGATAAAATCAGGATAAGTTTGGGAATATTTTGGGATAAATTAGGGAATATTTTGGGATAAATTCAGGATAATTTTGGGATAAATTCAGGATAATTTTGGGATAAATTCAGGATAAATTTGGGAATATTTTGGGATAAATTTGGGAATATTTTGGGATAAATTCAGGATAATTTTGGGATAAATTCAGGATAAATTTGGGAATATTTTGGGATAAATTTGGGAATATTTTGGGAATGTTTTGGGATATTTTGGGGATGTTTTACCTGCGGATTCTCTTGGCCACTTCCCCTGTCAGGACCCCGACGTTGCCCAGGGGGTCCCTGAGAGCCGCCTGAACCCCCCGGAGCTGCAGCCCCAAAACCTGCGGGAAAAATTCCCAAAATTCCTGGAAAAATTCCCAAAATTCCTGGAAAAATTCCCAAAATTCCTGGGAAAAATCCCTCAAAATCCTGGGAAAAATTCCCAAAATTCCTGGGAAAAATCCTCAAATATCCCGGGAAAAATTCCCGAAATTGCCGGGAAAAAATTCCCAAAAAAACCCAGGAAAAATCCCCCAAAACCTGTGGAAAAAATTCCCAAAATTCCCGGGAAAAATTCCCCAAAATCCTGGGAAAAATTCCCAAAAATCCCGGGAAAAAAACCCCAAAATCCCAAGAAAAATTCCAGGAAAAATCCCCAAAAATCCCGGGAAAAATCTCCCAAAAATTCCCAGTTGTTCCCAGTCCATCCCAGTTCCCCCAAATCCCCTCCCAGTTCCCTCCCAGTCTCTCCCAATCCATCCCAATCCCTTCCCAGTTCATCCCAGTCCATCCCAGTCCATTCCCAGTCCATCCCAGTCCATCCCAATCCCCTCCCAGTCCATCCCAGTCCATCCCAGTCCCTCCCAGTTTGTCCCAGTCCATCCCAGTTCATTCCCAGTCCCTCCCAGTTTGTCCCAGTCCATCCCAATCCCTTCCCAGTCCCTCCCAGTCCATCCCAGTCGCTCCCAGTCCCCCCCAATCCATCCCAGTCCATCCCAGTCCCATCCCAGTCCCTCCCAGTTTGTCCCAGTCCATCCCAGTTCATTCCCAGTCCCTCCCAGTCCCATCCCAGTCTGTCCCAGTCCATCCCAGTCCCTCCCAGTCCATCCCAGTCCATTCCCAGTCCCATCCCAGTCCCTCCCAGTCCATCCCAGTCCCTCCCAGTCCCTCCCAGTCCCTCCCAGTTCATTCCCAGTCCCATTCCAGTCCCATCCCAGTCCCTCCCAGTACCCCCCAATCCATCCCAATCCATTCCCAGTCCCTCCCAGTCCGTCCCAGTCCCTCCCAGTTCATTCCCAGTCCCTCCCAGTCGCTCCCAGTTGCTCCCAGTCCCTCCCAGTTCATTCCCAGTCCCTCCCAGTCCCATCCCAGTCCCTCCCAGTCCCTCCCAGTTTGTCCCAGTCACTCCCAGTGCCTCCCAGTCCCTCCCAGTTCATTCCCAGTCCCTCCCAGTTCCTCCCAATCCATTCCCAGTGGTTCCCAGTCCATCCCAGTCCCTCCCAGTTCCTCCCAGTTCATTCCCAGTTCATTCCCAGTCCCTCCCAGTTCATCCCAGTCCCTCCCAATCCATTCCCAGTCCCTCCCAGTCCATTCCCAGTCCCATCCCAGTCCGTCCCAGTCCATCCCAGTCCCTCCCACTCCCTCCCACTCCATCCCAGTTCATTCCCAGTCCCTCCCAGTCCCTCCCAATCCATTCCCAGTGGTTCCTAGTGGTTCCCAGTCCCATCCCAGTCTGTCCCAGTCCCTCCCAGTCCCTCCCAGTCCCATCCCAGTCCCTCCCAGTCCCTCCCAGTCGCTCCCAGTCCCTCCCAGTCCATCCCAGTCCGTCCCAGTCTCACCTGGCAGCCCTGCAGAGCCAGGAACAGCCTCAGGACGTCGTTGGTTCCCTCGAAAATGCGGAAAATCCTCAAATCCCGCAGGACGCGCTCGACACCCGGCTCCTGATCCAGGGAAAAACCGGGAAAAAAACCGGGAAAAACCGGGAAAAACCGGGAATGAGAGAGGGAAAAAACGGGAATGAGACACAGGGAATCGACACCCGGCTCCTGATCCAGGGAAAAACCGGGAAAAACCGGGAAAAACCGGGAATGAGACAGGGAAAAAGCGAGAAAAAAACCGGGAATGGGAGAGGGAAAAAAACCGGGAAAAACTGGGAAAAAAAACGGGAATGAGACAGGGAAAAACCGGGGAAAAATGGGAAAAACCGGGAATGAGACACAGGGAAAACTGGGAATGAGACAGGGAATCAACACCCGGCTCCTGATCCGGGAAAAAAACGGGAAAAAACAGCCGGAAAAAAACGGGAAAAACCGGGAATGAGACAGGGAAAAAACGGGAAAAAAAACGGGAATGAGACAGGGAATCAACACCCGGCTCCTGATCCCGGAAAAATGGGAAAAACCGGGAATGAGAGAGGGAAAAACGGGGAAAAACCGGGAATGAGACACAGAAAACAGCGCGAAAACACTGGGAATGGGAGAGGGAATCGACACCCGGCTCCTGAAAAGGGAAAAAATGGGAAAAACCGGGAAAAACCAGGAATGAGACAGGGAAAAAACGGGAATGGGACAGGGAATCAACACCCGGCTCCTGATCCCGGAAAAAAACGGGAAAAAAAACGGGAAAAAACGGGAAAAACCCGGAAAAACTGGGAATGAGACAGGGAATCGACACCCGGCTCCTGATCCGGGAAAATCCAGGAAAAACGGGAATAGGACAGGGAATCAACACCCCGCTCCTGATCCGAGAAAAAACGGGAATGAGACACGGAAAACAGCCGGAAAAACGGGAATGAGACAGGGAAAAACCGGGAAAAACCGGGAAAAACAGCCGGAAAAACGGGAATGAGACAGGGAAAACAGCCGGAAAAAAACGGGAAAAACAGGAATGAGACACAGGAAATCAACACCCGGCTCCTGATCCGGGAAGAGAATGGGAAAAACCGGGAATGAGACAGGGAAAAAACGGGAAAAACCAGGAATGAGACACAGAAAAAATCCAGGAAAAAATGGGAATGGGAGAGGAAATCAACACCCGGCTCCTGATCCGGCAAAAAACCGGGAAAAACCGGGAATGAGACGGGGAAAAAATGGGAATGAGACAGGGAATCAACACCCGGCTCCTGATCCAGGGAAAACCGGGAAAAACCGGGAAAAACCGGGAATGAGACGGGGAAAAAACGGGAATGGGACAGGGAATCAACACCCGGCTCCTGATCCAGGGAAAATGGGAAAAAACCGGGAATGGGAGAGGGAAAAACCGGGAAAAACTGGGAAAAACCGGGAAAAACGGGAATGAGACACAGGGAATCAACACCCGGCTCCTGATCCGGGGAAAAACCGGGAAAAAAAACGGGAATGAGACAGGGAAAAACCGGGAATGAGACACAGGGAATCAACACCCAGCTCCTGATCTGGGAAAAAACCGGGAAAAACTGGGAAAAACCGGGAATGAGACACAGGGAATCGACACCCGGCTCCTGATCTGGGGAAAAACGGGAAAAAAACCGGGAAAAACCAGGAAAACCGGGAATGAGACAGGGAAAAAATGGGAATGAGACAGGGAATCAACACCCGGCTCCTGATCAGGGAAAAACCGGGAAAAACCGGGAATGAGACACGGAAAAAAACGGGAAAAAACCAGGAATGAGACACAGGGAATCAACACCCGGCTCCTGATCCTGGGAAAAACCGGGAATGAGACAGGGAAAAACTGGGAATGAGACAGGGAAAACAGCCAGAAAAACTGGGAATGGGAGAGGGAATCGACACCCGGCTCCTGAAAAGGGAAAAACGGGAAAAACCGGGAAAAACAGCCAGAAAAAACTGGGAAAAACGGGAATGAGACAGGGAATCAACACCCGGCTCCTGATCCGGGAAAAAAACGGGAAAAAAAACGGGAAAAAAACCGGGAAAACCGGGAATGAAACAGGGAAAACAGCGGGAAAAAACGGGAATGAGACACAGGGAATCAACACCCGGCTCCTGATCCAGGGAAAAACCGGGAATGAGACAGGGAAAAACTGGGAATGAGACAGGGAATCGACACCCGGCTCCTGATCCAGGGAAAAATGGGAAAAACCGGGAAAAAAAACAGGAAAACCGGGAATGAGACAGGGAAAATTTGGGATTTTCCCAAAAATGAGACACAGGGAATCAACACCCGGCTCCTGATCCGGGAAAAACCGGGGAAAACCGGGAATGAGACACAGGGAAAAAACTGGGAATGGGAGAGGGAATCGACATCCGGCTCCTGAAATGGGAAAAAACGGGAAAAAAACCGGGAAAAACAGCGGGAAAAACTGGGAATGAGACAGGGAATCAACACCCGGCTCCTGATCCCGGAAAAACCGGGAAAAAACCGGGAAAAACCGGGAATGAGACACGGAAAAAACGGGAAAAACCGGGAATGAGACAGGGAAAAAATGGGAAAAACTGGGAAAAACCAGGAATGAGACACAGGGAATCGACACCCGGCTCCTGATCCAGGGAAAAACGGGAAAAACCGGGAATGAGACAGGGAAAAACTGGGAATGAGACAGGGAAAAACCGGGAATGCGACAGGGAAAAACGGGAATGAGACAGGGAATCAACACCCGGCTCCTGATCCGGGAAAAAACCGGGAAAAACCGGGAATGAGACAGGGAAAAACCAGGAATGAGACATGAAAAACCGGGAAAAACCGGGAATAGGACAGGGAAAAACCGGGAAAAAACGGGAATGAGACAGGGAAAAAACAGGAAAAAAACCGGGAACGAGACAGGGAAAAAACGGGAAAAACCGGGAAAAACAGCGGGAGAAACCGGGAATGGGACAGGGAAAAACCGGGAATAAGACAGGGAAAAACCGGGAATGAGACAAGGAAAACAGCGGGAATGAGACAGGGAAAAATGGGAATGAGACAGGGAATCAACACCCGGCTCCTGATCCGGGGAAAAACCGGGAAAATTCGGGAATGAGACAGGGAAAAAACGGGAAAAACTGGGAAAAACGGGAATGAGACAGGGAGAACAGCCGGAAAAAACCGGGAAAACAGTGGGAAAAACTGGGAATGAGACAGGGAATCAACACCCGGCTCCTGATCCGGGGAAAAAACGGGAAAAACCGGGAAAAACAGCCGGAAAAACCGGGAATGAGACAGGGAAAAAACGGGAATGAGACAGGGAAAACAGCCGGAAAAAACGGGAAAACAGCGGGAAAAACTGGGAATGAGACAGGGAAAAACTGGGAATGGGATGGGAAAAATGGGGAATGGGATGGGAAAATTGGGAATGGGATGGGAAAACTGGGAATGGGATGGGAAAAACTGAGAATAAAACAGGGAAAAAGTGGGAATGGGACAAGAAAACTGGGAATGGGAAAAACTGGGAATGGGATGGGAAAAAGTGGGAATAAAACAGGGAAAAAGTGGGAATGGGACAAGAAAACTGGGAATGGGAAAAACTGGGAATGGGATGGGAAAAAGTGGGAATGGGATGGGAAAAATTGGGAATAAAACAGGGAAAAAGTGGGAACGGGATGGGAAAACTGGGAATAAAACAGAAAACTGGGAATGGGATGGGAAAAATTGGGAATAAAACAGGGAAAACTGGGAATGGGATGGGAAAACTGGGAGTGGGATGGGAAAAAGTGGGAATGGGATGGGAAAACTGGGAATGGGATGGGAAAAACTGGGAATGGGAAAAACTGGGAATAGGATGGGAAAACTGGGAATGGGATGGGAAAATTTGGAATAAAACAGGGAAAACTGGGAATGGGATGGGAAAAACTGGGAATGGGATGGGAAAACTGGGAATAAAACAGGGAAAACTGGGAATAAGGCAGGAAAAACTGGGAATGGGATTGGAAAAATTGGGAATGGGATTTGTTGGGATCTCACCTGCATGAATCCCATCCCCCCCATGACCTGGATGCACTCATCGGCCACAGCCCAGGCGGCTTCCTGGAATTCCAAGGAAAATCCGGGAATTCCGAGGGAAATCCGGGAATTTCGGAAGGAAATCCAGGAATTTTGGAAGGAAATCCGGGAGTTTTGGGGAAAAAAAGGAAAAATTTGGGTTAAAAAATGACCTGGAAAAGCCCAAAATTCCCAAAGTTTCCTCAAATCCCAAAAATTCTTCCCAAAGTTCACAAAAAATTCCCCAAAATCCAAAAAAATCACAAAAAAACCCCAAAAATTCCCCAAAAAAATAAAAAAAAAATTCCCAAAAAATTCCCCAAAAATTCCCCAAAATCCCAAAAATCCCAAAAAATCCAAAAAAATCCCAAAAAATTCCCAAAAATTCCCAAAAAAATCCCAAAAAATCCCCATAAAAATCCCAAAAATTCCAATAAAAGCCCCCCAAAATTCCCAAAAAATCCCCAAAAATTCCCAAAAAACCCCAAAAATTCCCAAAAAACCCAAAAAATTCCCAAAAAATTCCCAAAAATCCCAAAAAAATTCCCAAAAATTCCCCAAAAATTCCCCAAAAAATCCCCCAAAAATTCCCAAAATTCCCAAATAATTACTTCAAAATCCCCCCAAAAATCTCCAAAAAAATCCCAAAAATCCCCAAAAAATTCCCAAAAAATTTCCCAAAAAATTCCCAAAAATTCCCAAAAAATCCCCCCAAAAATCCCCCAAAAATCCCAAAAAATTCCCCAAAAAATTCCCAAAAAATCCCAAAAAATCTAAAAAATCCCCATAAAAATCCCAAAAATTCCCAAAAAACCCCAAAAATTCCCCAAAAATTCCCAAAAAATCCCAAAAATTCCCAAAAAACCCCAAAAATTCCCAAAAAATTCCCCCAAAATTCCCAAAAAATCCCCAAAAATCCCCATAAAAATCCCAAAAATTCCAAAAAAATCCCCCCCAAATTCCCATAAAAAATCCCAAAAAAATCCCAAAAAATCCCAAAAAAATCCCCAAAAATCCCAAAAAATCCCCAAAAAACCCCAAAAATTCCCCAAATTCCCCCCCAGCCCTTCCCAAATCCCAGGAATTTTGGGAATTTCCTCACGGATCCGAAGATTTTGCTGATGGCCGCCTCGATCTGGAAGTCGGGATCGCCCCTGTCCATGTTGGCGCTGATCAGGAAAGCCATGGACTGGAATTTTGGGAAGAAAATCCGGGAATTTGGGACATTCCCGGAATTCTGGGATGGCCCCGCCCTCGTTCCCGGGGTTTTCCGGAAAAAAAACCCGGAATTTTGGCGGGAATCCGTTGGAATTCCAGGAAATTTCACCCCAAAATCATCAAATTCTCAAAGAAATTTGGGAATTTCAGGCGATTCCCAAAAAATTCCGGAGATTTTTTAGGGAATTTTGGGTGGATTTGGTGGAATTCCGGGAAAATTTTGGGAGTTTTGGAGAATTCCATCAAAATTCTGGTGGAATTTTGGGATTTGGAGGAATTTCAACCCCCAAATCCATAAAAATCTCTGGGAATTTTGGGAATTCCTGAAAATTCCTGAATATCTGAAAGGTTTGAGATGAATTTTTGAGATTTTTCCCAAATTTTTGGAATTTTTTTCCCGAATTTTTGGGATTTTTCCAGAATTTCTGGGATTTTTCCCAAATTTTTGGGATTTTTCCCAAATTTTTGGGATTTTTCCCGAATTTTTTTGATTTTTCCTGAATTTTTGGGATTTTTCCCAAATTTCTGGAATTTTTCCTGAATTTTTGGGATTTCTCCCAAATTTTTGGGATTTTTCCCAGATTTTTGGGATTTTTCCTGATTTTTGGGATTTTTCCTGATTTTTGGGATTTTTCCCAAATTTTCAGTCCCCAAATCCAGAAAAAAATCCCTGAAATTCCCAAAAATTTGGGGAATTCCCACAGATCCATAAAAATCCCTCAAATTTCCACCCAAATCCTGAAAAATCCCCCCAAAATTCCCAATTTTTTCAGGATCTTTCCCAATTTTACCAAAATTCTTGGAATTTCCCCCAATTTCCCTCCAAAATTCCCAAAAATTCCCAAAATTCCCCCCAAAATTCCCAAAATTTCCCCCAAAATTCCCCAATTTCCCCCCAGAATTCCCAATTTTTTGGGATCTCTTCCCAAAATTCCCACAATTCTTCAAATTTCCCCCCCAAATTCCCAATTTTTTCAGGATAAATCCCAAAATTCCCTCCCAAATTCCCAAAATTCCTCCCAAAATTCCCAATTTTTTGGGATAAATCCCAAAATTCCCTCCCAAATTCCCCAAAATTCCTAATTTTTTCAGGATAAATCCCAAAATTCTCTCTTGAATTCCTGAATTTCCCCCCAAAATTCCCAATTTTTTCAGGAAAGATCCCAAAATTTCCTCCCAAATTCCCCCAAAATTCCCAATTTTTTCAGGAAAAATCCCAAAATTCCCTCCCAAATCTTCCCAAATTCCCCCCAAAAATTCCCAATTTTTCCCGGAACCTTCCGGAATCTCCCAGAATTCCGGGAATTCACCTCGGTGACGTAATGCAGCATCGCCATCCTTCCCAATTTTTCCTGGATGGCTCCGAATTCGTGGATTTTGGCTCCGAACTGGGTGCGGTTGGAAGCGTGGGAAACCTGGAAAAAATTCCCAAAGTTCAGCAGGATCCAAAAAAATCGGGAATGGGAGGGAAAAAAGGGAATTTTGGGGATTTTTAGGGAATTTTGGGGATTTTTAGGGAATTTTGGGGATTTTTAGGGAATTTTCAGGGATTTTTAGGAAATTTTTAGGGAATTTTTCAGGGATTTTTTGGGAATTTTTAGGGAATTTTTAGGGAATTTTGGGGAATTTTGGGGATTTTTGGGAATTTTGGGAATTTTTAGGGGATTTTTAGGGAATTTTGGGGATTTCTAGGGAATTTTGGAGATTCCCATGGGAATTTCTCGCGTGATTTTCCTGGGATTTTTCCCAATTTTCCCCTGAATTTTCCCAGATTTTCTCTGGGAATTTTTCTCCAGATTTTCCCCCAATTTTCCCCTGAATTTTCCCTGATTTTCTCTGGGAATTTCCTCCCAATTTTTCTCTGATTTTCTCCAGGAATTTTCCCCAATTTTTCCCAGGATTTTTTCCTGAATTTTCCCCATTTTTTTCCGTGATTTTTTCCCTTATTTTTCCCCGTTTTTTTCCGGGACTTTTCCCAGATTTTCCCCAATTTTTTCTGGGATTTTTCCCGAATTTTCCCCGATTTTTTCTGGGATTTTTCCTGATTTTTCCCCATTTTTTTCTGGGATTTTTCCCTGACTTTTCCCCATTTCTTCCCCAAATTTTCCCCGATTTTTTCTGGGATTTTTCCCGAATTTTCCCTGATTTTTTCTGGGATTTGTCTGGGATTTTCCCCTATTTTCTCCGGAATTTTCTCCCGATTTTCTCTGGCATTTTTCCCGAATTTTCCCTGATTTTTTCCAGGATTTTTCCTGAATTTTCCCCAATTTTCTCTGGGATTTTTCTGAGTTTTTCCCCGATTTTTTCCGGGATTTTTCCCCGAATTTTCCCCGGGATTTTTCCTGAATTTTCCCCCATTTTTTCTGGGATTTTTCCGGGATTTTCCCTGATTTTCTCCGGAATTTTTCCCAGTTTTTCCCCATTTTTTTCCGGGATTTTTCCTGAATTTTCCCCCATTTTTTCTGCGATTTTTCCCCAATTTTCTCCGGATTTTTCCCTGACTTTTCCGTGTTTCTCGCCCAAATTTCCTCCGATTTTCTCCGGGATTTTTCCCAGTTTTTCCCCAATTTTTTCTGGGATTTTTCCTGAATTTTCCCCCATTTTTTCTGGGACTTTTCCCAAATGTTCGTGATTTTCCCCGGGATTTTTCCCCGATTTTTCTGACTTTTTCCCCGATTTTCTCCGGGACTTTTCCCAACTATTCCCAATTTTTTCTGGGATTTTTCCCTGATTTTCCCCGATTTTTTCTGGGATTTTTCCAGGATTTTTCCTGGATTTTCTCTGGGATTTTTCCTGAATTTTCCCCAATTTTTTCCAGGATTTTTCCTGAATTTTCCCCGATTTTTTCTGGGATTTTTCCCGAATTTTCCCCGATTTTTTCCGGAATTTTTCCTGTATTTTCCCTGATGTTTTCTGGAATTTTTCCTGTATTTTCCCTGATTTTTTCCCGAATTTTTCCCATTTTTTCCCTGATTTTCTCCGGGATTTTTCCTGAACTTTTCCCATTTTTTCCCCGATTTTCTCTGGGATTTTTCCCATTTTTTCCCCGAATTTTTCCCGATTTTTTCCGGGATTTTTCCCATTTTTTCCCCGAATTTTCCCAGGATTTTTCCAGGATTTTCCCGGGATTTTTCCGTGATTTTCCCAGCTCCTCACCGCGTGCTCCATGAGCCCCCGGATGGTTCCAGCCATGGCTGCGGCCATTCCGAAGCGGCCGTTGTTGAGGATGGCCATGGCCACCTTGAATCCCGATCCCGGCGTTCCCAGAACGTTCCCGGCGGGAATTCGGACGTCGGAAAAGTGAACGGACGTGGTGTTGGAAGCGCGGATTCCCAGCTTCTTCTCGGGGGGACCACTGGGAAAAACGAGGGGAAAAAGTTGGGAAAATGATGGGAAAGAATTGGGAAAATGATGGGAAAATCATGGGAAAAAATTGGGAAAATGATGGGAAAAGGAGAGAAAAAAATTTGGAAAATTATGGGAAAAGAATGGGAAAATAATGGGAAAATTATGGGAAAAAAAGGGGGAAAAAGGGTGGGAAAAGGGTGGGAAAATGATGGGAAAAAATTGGGAAAATGATGGGAAAAGGAGGGGAAAAGATTGGGAAAATTATGGGAAAAGATTAGGAAAATGATGGGAAAAAATTGGGAAAATGGGTGGGAAAAAAAGGGGAAAATGATGGGAAAAAAAGGGGAAAAAGGGTGGGAAAATGGGGGGAAAGGGAGGATAAAATGGTGGGAAAAGAATGGGAAAATGATGGGAAAAAATTGGGAAAATGATGGGAAAAGGATTGGAAAAAATTGGGAAAATTATGGGAAAAAAAGGGGGAAAAAGGGTGGGAAAAGGGTGGGAAAATGATGGGAAAAAATTGGGAAAATGATGGGAAAAAATTGGGAAAATGATGGGAAAAAAAGAGGAAAAAGTGGGAAAATTGGGGGAAGATGATGGGAAAAAATTGGGAAAAGGAGGGGAAAAGATTGGGAAAAGGATGGGAAAAAATTGGGAAAATAATGGGAAAAAAAGGGGAAAATTATGGGAAAAAAAGGGGGAAAAAGGGTGGGAAAAGGGTGGGAAAATGATGGGAAAAAATTGGGAAAATGATGGGAAAAAATTGGGAAAATGATGGGAAAAAATTGGGAAAATAATGGGAAAAAAAGGGGAAAATGATGGGAAAAGATTGGGAAAATTATGGGAAAAGGATGGGAAAATAATGGGAAAATTATGGGAAAAAAGGGGAAAAAGAGTGGGAAAATGGGGGGAAAATGATGGGAAAAAATTAGGAAAATAATGGGAAAACGATGAGAAAAAATTGGGAAAATTATGGGAAAAAATTGGGAAAATTATGGGAAAAAAAGGGGAAAATGATGGGAAAAAATTGGGAAAATGATGGGAAAAAATTGGGAAAATGATGGGAAAAGGATGGGAAAATGAGGGGAAAATGATTGGAAAATTATGGGAATAAAAAGGAGAAAAATGGGAATAAAAAGGAGAAAAAATGGGAAAAAAAGAGAAAAAATTGGAATAAAAATGAGAAAAAACAGGAATAAAAAGGAGAAAAAATGGGAATAAAAAAGACAAAAAATGGGAGAAAAAGGAGAAAAAATGGGAATGAAAAGGAGAAAAATGGGAATGAAAAGGAGAAAAATGGGAATAAAAAGGAGAAAAAGTGGGAATAAAAAGGAGAAAGAATGGGAAAAAAAGAAGAAAAATGGGGAAAAAAGAGAAAAAATGGGAATGAAAAGGAGAAAAATGGGAAAAAGAAGGAGAAAAAATGGGAGAAATAGCAGAAAAATGGGAAAAAAGGAGAAAAAATGGGAATGAAAAGGAGAAAAAATGGGAATAAAAAGGAGGAAAAATGGGAATAAAAAGGAGAAAAATGGGAATAAAAAGGAGAAAAATGGGAATAAAAAAAGAAGGAAAAATTGGAATAAAAAGGAAAAAAAATGGGAATAAAAAAGAGAAAAAATGGGAATAAAAAAGAAGAAAAAATGGGAGAAAAAGGAGAAAAAATGGGAGAAAAAGGGGAAAAATGGGAATAAAAGGAGAAAAAAATGGGAATAAAAAGGAGAAAAATGGGGAAAAAAAGCAGAAAAAATGGGAATAAAATGGAGAAAAATGGGAATAAAAAGGAGAAAAAATGGGAATAAAAAAAGAAGGAAAAATGGGAATAAAAAGGAGAAAAATGGGAATAAAACAAGGAAAAATGGGAATAAAAAGGAGGAAAAATGGGAATAAAAAGGAGAAAAATGAGAAAAAAAAGGAGAAAAAATGGGAGAAATAGCAGAAAAATGGGAAAAAAGGAGAAAAAATGGGAATGGAAAGGAGAAAAAATGGGAATAAAAAGGAGGAAAAATGGGAATAAAAAACAGAAAAAAATGGGAAAAAAAAGCAAAAAAAATAGGAAAAAAAGCAGAAAAAATGAGAAAAAAGAGGGAAAAGATTGGGAAAAAAAAATTCCTTAAAATTCCCATGGCAAGAATTCCTGGAATTCCTGGAATTGCCGGCACTCACTGGGTGACGCCGCCGAATCCTCGCTCCACGATGAAAGCCGTGATTTTTTCCTTGGATTCTCCCGTTTTTTCGTCTTTTATCGGAGTCTTGGCAAAAACCGTGAAGAGCTCGGCGATGCCGCCGTTGCTGCAGGGAAAAATGGGAATTTTGGGGGGAAATTGGGAATTTTGGGGGGAAATTGGGAATTTTGGGGGGAAAATTGGGAATTTTGGGGGGAAATTGGGAATTTTGGGGGGAAATTGGGAATTTTGGGGAAAAAAACAGAAATTTTGGGGGGAAAATTGGGAATTTTGAAGGAAAATTGGGATTTTTGGGGGGAAAATTGGAAATTTTGGGGGGAAATTGGGAATTTTGGGGGGAAATTGAGATTTTTGGGAGAAAATCGGGAATTTTGGGGGGAAAATCGGGAATTTTGGGGGGAAAAATAGAAGTTTTGGGGGGAAAACCAGAAATTTTGGGGGGAAAATTGGGAATATTGGGGGAAAAATTGGGATTTTTGGAGGGAAAATTGGGGTTTTTGGAGAAAAATAAGGAATTTTGGGGGGGAAATTGGGAATTTTGGGGGGAAATTGGGAATTTTGGGGGGAAAATTTGGATTTTTGGGGGATTTTTAGGGTTTTATTTGGAATTTTTAGGGATTTTTTTGGAATTTTTTTGGATTTTTTGTGGAATTTTTTAGGGATTTTTTGGAATTTTTTGGGATTTTTTTTGGAATTTTTAGGGATTTTTTAGAGATTTTTTGGAATTTTTTAGGGATTTATTTGGAATTTTTAGGAATTTTTTTGGGATTTTTTTGGAATTTTTGGGGGTTTTTTTGGAATTTTTTGGGATTTTTTTTTGGAATTTTTAGGGATTTTTTAGGGATTTTTTGGAATTTTTTAGGGATTTTTTGGAATTTTTTAGGGATTTATTTGGAATTTTTAGGGACTTTTTGGGGTTTATTCAGAATTTTTAGGGATTTTTTGAGGGTTTATTTGGAATTTTGGGGGTTTTTGGAATTTTTTAGGGATTTATTTGGAATTTTTAGGAATTTTTTAGGGATTTTTTGGAATTTTTTTGGGTTTATTTGGAATTTTTGGGGATTTTTTTAGGATTTATTTGGAATTTTGGGTTTTTTAAAAATTTTTTTGAATTTTTTGGGGTGTATTTGGAATTTTTAGGGATTTTTTGGAATTTTTTAGGAGTTTCTTTGGGATTCTGGGAGAGTTTTGGAATTTCCCAATGATTTTTTTTAATGTTTTCATCATTTCCTCAAAATTCCACCAATTTTTTTCAGGAAAAAAACCCCAAATCCCCCTTAAAACTCAAAACCCCCCAAAATCCCCAATCCCACAATCCCAAAATTCCCAAAATTCCCAAAAAAAACGGGAAAACCCCATCAAAAACCCTTAAAAATCCAATTTTCCCAACCAAAAAATCCAATTTTTCCCCTTAAAATTCCAATTTTTCCCCTTAAAATCCCAATTTTTTCCCCAAATTTCGACTCCAATTCACCCAAAATTCCCAAAATTCCCGGAATTCCCGACCTGATCCAAAGTTTTTCTCCTTCCAAGGTCCAGAAGGTTCCACAGGGGCTGGGAGTGGCTCTGGTCCGGATGGAGGCGGCGTCGGAGCCGCTGCCGGGTTCTGTCAGGCAAAAAGCTGCCACCCATTCCCCTGGAAAAAACGGGAATTTGGGGAATTTTGGGAATTCTGGGAATTTTTGGGAATTTTTGGGATTTTTTTGGGATTTTTTGGGATTTTTTTGGAATTTTTGGGGATTTTTTTGGAATTTTAGGGGGATTTTGGGGAATTTTCTGGGATTTTTTGGAATTTTTGGGATTTTTTTGGGAATTTTTGGGGATTTTTGGGGATTTTTTGGGGGATTTTTTGGGATTTTTTAGGAATATTTTGGGAGTTTTTTGGGAATTTTTGGGGATTTTCTGGGAATTTTGGGGGATTTTTTTGGGAATTTTTGGGACTTTTTTGGGATTTTTTTGGGAATTTTTTGGGGATTTTCTGGGAATTTTGGGGGATTTTTTTGGGAATTTTTTGGGAATTTTGGGGAATTTTTGGGGATTTTTTGGGATTTTTTGGGGATTTTGGGGAATTTTGGGGGATTTTTTGGGGATTTTTGGGGATTTTTTTGGGATTTTTTTGGGAATTTTTGGGATTTTTTTTGGGATTTTTTGGGGATTTTTGGGATTTTTTGGGGTTTTTTTTGGGATTTTGGGGGGATTTTTTGGGGAATTTTTGGGGATTTTTGGGGATTTTCTGGGAATTTTGAGATTTTTTTGGGAATTTTTGGGGATTTTTTGGGAATTTTTGGGGATTTTTTTGGGATTTTGGGGGGATTTTTTGGGGAATTTTTGGGGATTTTTGGGGATTTTCTGGGAATTTTGAGATTTTTTTGGGAATTTTTGGGGATTTTTTGGGAATTTTTGGGGATTTTTTGGGGGATTTTTTGGAATTTTTTGGGAATTTTTTAGGAATATTTTGGGAATATTCTGGGAATATTTTGGGAGTTTTTTGGGAATATTCTGGGGATATTTTGGGAATATTCTGGGAATATTTTGGGAATATTTTGGGAGTTTTTTGGGAATGTTCTGGGAGTTTTTTGGGAATATTTTGGGAATATTTTAGGAATTTTTTAGGAATATTTTGGGAGTTTTTTGGGAATCTTTTGGGAATATTTTAGGGATATTTTGGGAATATTTTGGGAATTTTTTAGGAATATTTTGGGAATATTTTAGGGATATTTTGAGAATATTCTGGGAATATTTTGGGAATATTTTAGGAATATTTTAGGAATCTTTTGGGAATATTCTGGGAATATTCTGGGAATATTTTGGGAATTTTTTAGGAATATTTTAGGAATCTTTTGGGAATATTTTAGGGATATTTTGGGAATATTTTGGGGATATTTTGGGAATATTCTGGGAATATTTTGGGAATGTTTTGGGCTCATTGCAGGGCTCACCCGTGGCCAGGCGGGGCAGGTATTTCTCCTTCTGCTCGCGGTTCCCGAAGAGCAGCAGCCCCTTGAAGCCGATGGACTGGTGGGCTCCGAGCGTGATCCCCACCCCCAGGTCGTGCTGGCCCACGATCTGCACCAGCCGAGCGTACTGGGAGCACTGGGAGTTACTGGGAGGCACTGGGAGGGCACTGGGAGCCACTGGGACCCCAACTGGGGGGAGACTGGGGGGTCCCAGGGGGATTTGGGGGAGTTTTGAGGGGGATTTAGGAAGATTTTTGGAGGTTTGGGGATGATTTGGGGGCACTGGGAGGGACTGGGATTTACTGGGAGGGACTGGGAGTTACTGGGAGGGCACTGGGAGCCACTGGGACCCCAACTGGGGGGAGATTGGGGGGTCCCAGGGGGGATTTGGGGGAGTTTTGAGGGGGTTTAGGAAGATTTGGGGAGGTTTGGGGAGGATTTGGGGGCACTGGGAGGGACTGGGAGTTACTGGGAGGGCACTGGGAGCCACTGGGACCCCAACTGGGGGGAGATCGGGGGGTCCCAGGGGGGTTTCAGGGGGATTTTAAAGGGCTTTGAGGGGACTTGAGGAGATTTGAAAGCACTGGGAGAGCACTGGGAGTTACTGGGATGGACTGGGAGGGACTGGGAGGGACTGGGAGTTACTGGGAGGCACTGGGAGGGCACTGGGAGCCACTGGGACCCCAACTGGGGGAAGACTGGGGGGTCCCGAGGGGGTTTGGGGGAGTTTTGAGGGGGTTTCAGGAGGATTTAGGAAGATTTTTGGAGGTTTGGGGGCACTGGGATAGACTGGGATTTACTGGGAGGGACTGGGAGGGACTGGGAGGCACTGGGAGGGCACTGGGAGCCACTGGGACCCCAATTGGGGGGAGATTGGGGGGTCCCGGGGGGTCCCATTGGGGTTTCGGGTGGACTGGAGGCACTGGGAGAGCACTGGGAGGGCACTGGGAGGGCACTGGGAGTTACTGGGATGGACTGGGAGGGACTGGGAAGAACTGGGAGTTACTGGGAGGGCACTGGAAGGGACTGGGACCTCAATTGGGGGGAGACTGGGGGGTCCCGAGGGGGTTTGGGGGAGTTTTGAGGGGGTTTCAGGAGGATTTAGGAAGATTTTTGGAGGTTTGGGGGCACTGGGATGGACTGGGATTTACTGGGAGGGACTGGGAGGGCACTGGGAGTTACTGGGAGGCACTGGGAGGGCACTGGGAGCCACTGGGACCCCAATTGGGGGGAGATTGGGGGGGTCCCAGGGGGTCCCAGGGGGATTTTGGGGGGGATTTGGGTGCACTGGAGGCACTGGGAGAGCACTGGAAGAGCACTGGGAGGGCACTGGGAGTTACTGGGAGTTACTGGGAGGGACTGGGAGGGACTGGGAGTTACTGGGAGGCACTGGGAGGGCACTGGGAGCCACTGGGACCCCAATTGGGGGGAGACTGGGGGGTCCCGAGGGGGTTTGGGGGAGTTTGGAGGGGGTTTGAAAGGGATTTGAGGGGTTTTTGGGAGGTTTGAGAGCACTGGGAGAGCACTGGGAGTTACTGGGATTTACTGGGAGTTACTGGGAGTTACTGGGAGGGCACTGGGAGGGACTGGGACCCCAACTGGGGGGAGATTGGGGGGTCCCGGGGGGGTTTGGGGGAGTTTTGAGGGGGTTTCAGGAGGATTTAGGAAGATTTTTGGAGGTTTGGGGGCACTGGGATGGACTGGGATTTACTGGGAGGGACTGGGAGGGACTGGGAGGCACTGGGAGGGCACTGGGAGCCACTGGGACCCCAATTGGGGGGAGATTGGGGGGTCCCGGGGGGTCCCATTGGGGTTTCGGGTGGACTGGAGGCACTGGGAGAGCACTGGAAGAGCACTGGGAGGGCACTGGGAGTTACTGGGATGGACTGGGATGGACTGGGAGGGACTGGGAGACACTGGGACCCCAATTGGGGGGAGACTGGGGGGTCCCAGGGGGATTTGGGGGAGTTTTGAGGGGGTTTCAGGAGGATTTAGGAAGATTTTTGGAGGTTTGGGGGCACTGGGATGGACTGGGATTTACTGGGAGGGACTGGGAGGGCACTGGGAGTTACTGGGAGGCACTGGGAGCCACTGGGACCCCAACTGGGGGGAGATTGGGGGGTCCCGGGGGGTCCCAGGGGGGTTTTGGGGGGATTTGGGTGCACTGGAGGCACTGGGAGAGCACTGGAAGAGCACTGGGAGGGCACTGGGAGTTACTGGGATGGACTGGGAGGGACTGGGAGGGACTGGGAGTTACTGGGAGGCACTGGGAGGGCACTGGGACCCCAACTGGGGGGAGATTGGGGGGTCCCGGGGGGTCCCATTGGGGTTTCGGGGGGATTTGGGTGGACTGGAGGCACTGGGAGAGCACTGGGAGGGCACTGGGAGGGACTGGGAGGGACTGGGAGGGACTGGGAGTTACTGGGAGGCACTGGGAGCCACTGGGACCCCAACTGGGGGGAGACTGGGGGGGTCCCAGGGGGTCCCAGGGGGATTTGGGGGAGTTTTGAGGGGGTTTAGGAAGATTTTTGGAGGTTTGGGGATGATTTGGGGGCACTGGGATGGACTGGGAGGGCACTGGGAGTTACTGGGAGGGACTGGGAGGGACTGGGAGTTACTGGGATTTACTGGGAGTTACTGGGAAAAGATTTGAGAAGATCTGGGGGGAATTTGGGGGAATTTGGTAAATCCTGGGGGGATTTTGGGCGAATTTGAGGGGAATTTTTGGGGGTTTGGGGCAAAATTTTTTGGAACTGGGATTTACTGGGAGTAACTGGGAGTTACTGGGAGTAACTGGGATTTACTGGGAGTAACTGGGATTTACTGGGAGGGGATTTTGGGGTCCCCCAACCTCACCTGGGTGTTGTTGAGACCCAAACCCCCAAATTCAGGGGGCACCTGGAGCCCGAACGCCCCCAACTCCTTTAACCCTTTCATGGTCTCGTCCTCCACCTTCCCCAAGGCGTCGTTTTTGGCGGGGTTGTTCACTTCCTGCCCGGAAATTTGGGAATTTTTTGGGATTTGGGGATGATTCCCAGAATTCCTGAGGTTTTTAGGAGGGTTGGGAAGATGGAAAAAGTGGGAATTTGGGGTTTTTTTTACCTTAAAGAAGCGGCTGAGGGGAGGCACGAGTTCCTGGAGGGTTTGTTCTTCTTCCTCGGTCAAGACTGGGGAGGGAGGGGAAAAAAGAGGGAAAATTATCCCAAAAATATTCCAAAATTATCCTGGAATTATCCTGGAATTGTCCCAAAATTATCCCAGAATTATCCCAAAATTATCCTGGAATTATCCCAAAATTATCCTGGAATTATCCCAAAAAATGTCCAAAAAATATCCCAAAATTAACCCAAAATTATCCTGGAATTATCCAAAAATTATCCTGGAATTATCCCAAAATTATCCTGGAATTATCCCAAAAAATATCCAAAAAATATCCCCAAATTATCCTGGAATTGTCCCTAAATTATCCTGGAATTATCCCCAAATTGTCCTGGAATTGTCCCAAAAATATCCCAAAATTGTCCTGGAATTCTCCAGAAATTATCCTGAATTTATATTGAAATTGTCCTGGAATTATTCCCAAATTATCCTGAAATTATCCCAAAATCATCCCCAAATTCCACCAAAATTATCCACAAAATTCCCCCAAAATTCCTTTAAAATTCTCTCAAAATTCCCCCAAAAATTCCTTTAAAATTCCTTTAAAATCCCCTCAAAATTCCTTAAAAATTCCCTCAAAATTCCCCCAAAAATTCCTTTAAAATTCCTTCAAATTTCCCCAAAAATTCCTTTAAAATTCCCGCAAAATTCCTTTAAAATTCCCCTAAAACTCCCCCAAAATTCCCCAAAAATTCCTTTAAAATTCTCCCAAAATTCCCTCAAAATTCTCCCAAATTTTCCTGGATTGCTCCCGAATTTCCCTGGATTTTGGGGTGTCCTCACCTGAGGGATAAGGGAACACCTGCTCCACGTTCAGGCGCCCCAAAAACATCCCCACGGCGAAAGATTTGGATTCCTGAGGGTGGAAAATGTTTTAGGGGTGCCCCAAAAACCCCCAAATCCTCCCCAAAAATCTTTTTGTGTCCCCAGGAATTCCCAAAATCCCAAAATTCCTCCCTAAATCTTATCCAGGACCCACAAAATCCTCCCCAGGAGCCCCAAAATCCTCAAATTTTCCCCAAAATCTCATCCAGGACCCCCAAAATCCCTGAATTTTCCCCAAAATCTCATCCAGGTCCCCAAAAATCTCATCCAGAACCCCAAAAATCCTCCCCAGGACCCCAAAAATCCCCAACTTCCCCCCAAAATCCCCTCAAGGACCCCCAAAATCCTCCCCAGGACCCCAAAAACCCCCAAATTCCCCCCAAAATCCCATCCAGGACCCCCAAAATCCCCGAATTCCCCCCAAAATCCTCCCCAGGACCCCCAAAATCCCCAAATTTTCCCCAAAATCTCATCCAGGACCCCAAAAATCCCCAAATTCCCCCCAAAATCTCATCCAGGACCCCAAAAAACCCCAAATTCCCCTCAAGGACCCCCAAAATCCTCCCCAGGACCCCCAAAATCCCCAAATTCCCCCCAAAATCCTCCCCAGGACCCCTAAAATCCCCAAATTTTCCCCAAAATCTCATCCAGGACCCCCAAAATCTCATTCAGGACCCCCAAAATCCCCAAATTTCCCCCAAATCCCCCCCAGGACCCCCCAAATCCCCCCAAAATCCACAAATCCCCCCAAAATCCCCCCCAGGACCCCCCAAATCCTCAAATTCCCCCCAAAATCTCATCCAGGACCCCCAAAATCCCCCCCAGGACCCCCCAAATCTCCCCAAAATCCACAAAATTCCCCCAAAATCCCCCCCAGGACCCCCAAAATCCCCCCCAGGACCCCCCAAATCCCCCCAAAATCCACAAAATTCCCCCAAAATCCCCCCCAGGACCCCCCAAATCTCCCCAAAATTCACAAAATTCCCCCAAAATCCCCTCCAGGACCCCCAAAATCCCCCCCAGGACCCCCCAAATCTCCCCAAAATCCACAAAATTCCCCCAAAATCCCCCCCAGGACCCCCCAAATCTCCCCAAAATCCACAAAATTCCCCCAAATTCCCCCCCAGGACCCCCCAAATCTCCCCAAAATCCACAAAATTCCCCCAAAATCCCCCCCAGGACCCCCCAAATCTCCCCAAAATCCACAAAATTCCCCCAAAATCCCCCCCAGGACCCCCCAAATCCCCCCAAAATTCACAAAATCCCCCCAAAATCCCCACCAGGACCCCCCAAATCCCCCCAAAATTCACAAATCCCCCCAAATTCCCTCCAGGACCCCCAAAATCCCCCCCAGGATCCCCCACTCACCTCGAGGCTGCTCCGGGTTTTTGGGGGGGCTGCAGTGGCCGTGGAGGTCCCGGTTTTGGGGAGCACAGCCTGGAAAAAAAATCCCAAAAAATCATCAGAGACCCCCCCCAAAATCATCCCCAAAATCCTCAAAGCCCTCCAGGACCCCCAAATTCCACCCCAGGACCCCCAAAATCCCCTCAGGACCCCCTAAATCTCCCCCAAACTCCCTCAAGACCCCCAAAATCACCTCAGGACCCCCAAAATCCCCTCAGGAGCCCCAAAATCCCCTCAGTACCCCCCAAATCCCCTCAGGACCCCCAAAATTTCCTCAAAACTCCTCAGGAGCCCCAAAATCCCCTCAGGACCCCCAAAAATCCCCTCAAAACTCCTCAGGACCCCCAAAATCCCCTCAGGACCCCCAAAATTTCCTCAAAACCCCAAAAATCTCCCCCAAACCCCCTTAGGAGCCCCCAAAATCTCCTCAAATCCCCAAAAATATCCCTCAAATCCTCTCAGGACCCCCAAAATCCCCTCAGGACCCCCCAAAATCCCCTCAAATCCCCCCAAGCCCCCTCAGGATCCCCCAAACCTCTTCAGGACCCCCCAAAAAATCCCCTCAAAACCCCAAAAATCTTCCCCAAATCCCCTCAGGACCCCCCAAAATCTCCCCCAAACTCTCTCAGGACCCCCAAAATCCCCTCAGGATCCCCCAAAATCCCCTCAGGACCCCCCAAAATCCCCTCAGGACCCCCAAAATTTCCTCAAAACCCCAAAAATCTTCCCCAAATCCCCTCAGGACCCCCCAAAATCTCCCCCAAACTCTCTCAGGACCCCCAAAATCCCCTCAGGACCCCCAAAATTTCCTCAAAACCCCAAAAATCTCCCCCAAACCCCCTTAGGAGCCCCCAAAATCTCCTCAAATCCCCAAAAATATCCCCCAAATCCTCTCAGGACCCCCCAAAATCCCCTCAGGACCCCCCAAAATTCCCTCAGGACCCCCCAAAATTCCCTCAAGATCCCCAAAAATTCCCTCAGGACCCCCCAAAAATTCCCTCAAGATCCCCCAAAATCCCCTCAAATCCCCCCCCAAACCCCCTCAGGACCCCCCAAAATCCCCTCAGGACCCCCAAAATCCCCTCAGGACCCCCCAAAATTCCCTCAAGATCCCCAAAAATTCCCTCAAGACCCCCCAAAATCCCCTCAAATCCCCCCCAGACCCCCTCACGAACCCCAAAAAATCCCCTCAAAACCTCTCAGGACCCCCAAAATCCCCTCAAATCCCCCCCAAACCCCCCCCGGACCCCCCAAAATCCCCCCCAATCCCCCCCCCCTTGACCTTTCCCCCAGTTTCCACTTCCCGCCCTTTGCCCCAGTTCTGACGTCACGCGCCTGAGGGAGGGGCGGGGCTTTCCTTGGGATCCTTTTTGAAGGGGATTTGGGAAGGATTTGGGGCTGGAATTTTGTGGAATTCTATGGAATTTTATGGAATTCTATGGAATTCTGTGGAATTTTATGGAATTCTATGGAATTTTGGAGGTTTTCCTACCTGCGCCTGATGCGTGCTCTGCAGCCGGGACGCCCCAATTCTGTGAATTGAAGGGATTTTAAAAAATGATCTCCCAAAAAAATAAACAACTTTAAGACTCCCCCTCCCCCCCCAAAATTCCCATTCCCCTCATCCTCCTCCTCCTCAGATTCTGGGGGTTCCCCAAAATCCCCACAAGATTTGGGATCACCCCAAAAGCTCCCCTCAAATTCCTCAATCCCAACCCCCAAACTTCCAGAACCTTCAAAACCCCCAATTCCGGGACCCCCCCCCCCAAAAAAAAACCCCAAAAAACCCCAAAAAATCCCAGCACCCCCAAAACCTCAGGACCCCCCAAACTTCCAGAACCTTCCGAGAACCCCCCCAAATCCCAAATTTTGGTGTTTTCCCCCCACTCAAATCCTCACCCGGGCGGGATCCGCCGCAGCAGCCGCAGCCCCGCTCCCATCCCCAGCCCGGCCATGTCGCCGCTGTCGCCGCTGTCGCCGCTGTCGCGATAAATCCGGGGGTGTCCCCGGGGTGTCCCCAAGCCCCCCCCCCTTCCCCTCACACAAGGTCACGGCCGTGGGCGTGGCCTCGGCGCGCGGGGCACGCTGGGAAACGTAGTGAACCCGCCCAATCCCCTACGCTAATTTATGTTAATTTATGCTAATTTATGCTAATGAGGCGTGGTTATATTACGCCCCCGCGTTGTTGCCGTGGTGATGGTTGATGTGGGCGTGGCCTGGCGTGAGGGGTGGTGTTTAAAGGCTCGGAGGAGTTTGAACTGAGGTAAATCCTTGTTTTTCGTTTTGTTGAGGTTTCATTTTAGGGATCGCTTTTTCTAAATTAAAATCTGATTTTTAGGGGTTAAAATTTAAAGAGAATCCCGGCTTTTTTCCCGCTGTTCTTAAAGTTTAGTTTTACGGGAGACATCCCCCCCAGACTATTAGGTGATTTTTAGGTATTAGTCTGGTTTCTACACCCTTTTTAGAGTTTAATTTAACCCAAAATAACGGGTGGCGTTAGAGATTTAAAATTTGAAGAGAAACCTGGTTTTATTCGCTGTTTTCAGGGTTTAGCTTTAGGGGATCCACCCCCCACACCAAAGTAATGGGTGATTTTTTAGCGTCTTCAGTTTAAATAAAATCTCGGGCTTATTAAAATGTCTCCACCCTTTCCCCCTCACCTTTTCCCCCCTTTTTCGCCTCACGTTTCCCACCTTTCCCCCTCACGTTTTCGCCATCTTTCCCCCATCACATTTCCCGCCCTTTTCTCCCCTCACGTTTCCCGCTCTTTTTTCCCCTCACATTTTCCCATTTTCCCCTCGTTTCCCCATTTTCTCCCCTCACATTTCCCCCACCATTTTCTCCCCTCACGTTTCCCGCTCTTTTCTCCCCTCACATTTCCCCCCCATTTTCCCCTCACGTTTCTCCCCCATTTTCCTCTCATTCCCCCATTTTCTCCCCTCACGTTTCCCCCCATTTTCCCCTCACGTTTTCCCTTTTTCTCCCCTCAAGTTTTCCCCCATTGTCCCCTCACGTTTCCCGCTCTTTTCTCCCCTCACATTTTCCCGCCCTTTTACTCCCCTCACAGCTTCCCCCCATTTTCCCCTTGTTTTCCCATTTTCTCCCCTCATGTTTCCCGCTCTTTTCTCCCCTCACATTTTCCCCCATTTTCCCCTCGTTTTCCCATTTTCTCCCCTCATGTTTCCCGCTCTTTTCTCCCCTCACATTTTCTCATTTTCCCCTCGTTTTCCTGCTCTTTTCTCCCCTCACGTTTCTCCCATTTTCCCCTCAGGATTCCCGCCCTTTTTCTCCCCTCACATTTTCCCATTTTACCCTCGTTTTCCTGCTCTTTTCTCCCCTCACATTTTCCCATTTTCCCCTCGTTTCTCCATTTTCTCCCCTCACGTTTCCCGCTCTTTTTTCCCCTCACATTTTCCCATTTTCCCCTCGCTTTCCTGCTCTTTTCTCCCCTCACGTTTCTCCCCCATTTTCCCCTCACGTTTCCCGCTCTTTTCTCCCCTCACATTTCCCCATTTCCCCATTTTCTCCCCTCATGTTTTCCCCCATTTCCCTTCACATTTTCCCATTTTCTCCCCTCACGTTTTCCCCCATTTTCCTCTCATTTCCCCATTTTCTCCCCTCACGTTTCCCGCTCTTTTCTCCCCTCACGTTTCCCGCTCTTTTTTCCCCTCACATTTTCCCATTTTCCCCTCGTTTCTCCATTTTCCCCCCTCACATTTTCCCCCCTCACATTTCCCCCCATTTTCCCCTCATTCCCCCATTTTCCCCCCTCACGTTCCCCCCCATTTTCCCCTCACGTTTTCCCCCATTTTCCTCTTGTTTCCCCATTTTCCCCTCACATTTTCCCCCATTTTCCCCCCTCACATTTTCCCCCATTTTCCCCTCATTTCCCCATTTTCTCCCCTCACATTTTCTCCCATTTTCCCCTCATTTCCCCCATTTTCCCATCACATTTTCCCCTCATTTCCCCCATTTTCCCCTCATTTCCCCCATTTTCCCCTCACATTTTCCCCCATTTTCCTCTCATTTCCCCCATTTTCCCCTCACCTTTTCCCCCATTTTCCTCTCATTTCCCCATTTTCCCCCCTCACATTTCCCCCCATTTCCCCCCTCACATTTTTGGGGTTCCTTTCTGGCTTTTGGGGTGCAGCAGACGGACAGACAGACGCCGACCCCAGGCAGGTACGAAGCAACGGCGCCATTTATTTACAACAGGGGGGTGGGGGTGAGGGGGCTGCAGCCCCCCCCAAAAAATCCAAAATATTATCCTTCAAACAAAGAGGAAAAAGGGAATAAAAGGTGGAGGGGAGGGGAGGACCCTCAAAATTCCAACTGGGGGAGGTTGAAGGGGAGAAAAATCCTTAAACTCCTCCCAAAACTGGGAATTTTTTGGGGTGCCCCCCTCCCCATTTTGATGCTCTAAACACCCCCCAAAAAACCTGGGAGAGGCCCCCCCCCAAAAAAAGTGGGGGTGCAGGGGAAAACACGTTTAGAAAAATAACACACGTGTGAAAAAACTCGGTTTCCAAAACCTCGGAGTTTGGGGGGTGAGGGAAAAACCCCCCAAATCTTCCTCTTCCTCCCCCCCCCAAAAAAAAAATCTACAGGAGACACCCCCAAAAATTCAGGAATTGGGGTAACAGGACCCCCCCTCCCCAAATTTCGTGCCCTGGGAGAGGGAAGGGGTTAAAAAAAACCCCCAAAACTCCTTGAACTTTGTGGGGTCCCCCCCCCCTTAAAATTTTAACTGGGACCCCCAAAACCTCCTAACACGGGGCAGGGAACCCCAAAATTCTCTTTTTTTTGGGGTAGGGGACCCCAAAATCTCCTCTTTTAGGGGAGTTTTCCCCCAAAAAATCTTAGTTTTGGGTGGGGGTCTCCCGAATTTTTCCTTTTCCGGGGGGTGGGACACCCCAAAATCTCATGATTTGGGGCAAAGAACACCCCAAAAATCTCCCTATTTTAGGGAGATTCCCCAAAATCTTTTTGTCTGGGGTGAAGGACCCCCCAAAATCTCATTATTCGGGGTAGGATCCCCCCAAAAACCTCCCCTATTAAAAGGGGGTTCCCCAAATCTTCATTTGGGGTAAGGGAAACCCCCCAAATCTTCCCATTTTAAGGGTGGAGAACCCCAAAAAATTCAAGATTTGGGGTGAGAAAAAACCCAAATCTTCTACCCCAAAACCCTCCTGTCCTGCAGATGAGGGACCCCAAAAAAACCTCCCCCAAAATTTAACCCCAAAACCTCGCAATTGATGGGTAAAACACCCCCAAAACTCCCCATTTTTCAGGGGAGAAAACCCCAAAAATCTCAATTTTCAGGGTTTTAAAAACCCCAAACCCTCCTCATTTATGTGAAGGGGATCCAAACCTCAAAATCTCTCAATTTGAGGTGAAAATCCCCAAAAAAATCCTCATTTTTGGGTGCTCTAAAATATCCCAATTTCCAGGGGAGGCTCCAAAACCCCAAAATCATTTTCATTTTGGGTTCACCTCCAAACCCCACAATTCCAAAAATAAAAAAAAAAAAAAAATCTTCTAAACCCTTAAAATAAAATTTAAAACCTCAAATTTCTGGGTGTTTCCCAATTTTTTAAAAAAACCTCCCAATTTCACCCCAAAACCTCCAAACCTCATGCCAGGATTGTTCCAACCCTAAAAATTCAATTTTTAACACCCACCCCTTAAAATATTTTTGTTTTTTAGGGGAAGAAAAACGTCCAAACCTTAAGGAAAAAAACCTCAAAAGTTAAAAAAAATGAAATTTCAAGTTTTTAACCCCCCAAAAACGAGGTTGGGGAGGGGTTTTTAGGGGTCCCCCGTGGTTCTGGGGGTGGCAGGGGTGGCCCTGCGGGGTCCCTCGCGGCATTTTTGGCAATAAAAGACGTCGGGGACGTTGTTTTTCTTCACCTTGGCACAGGAAAGGTGAATCCAGGTTCCACATTGGCTGCACTCGATCATGGGCCGGCCAGCAAAAGGTTTTTGGCAGTAGCAGGTGATTAAATCCCAAGAATCGTCGCCTGGAATAATGAAAATAAAATTAAAGTGGTAGGAAAATGATTTGGGGTGAGGAAAAATGGTGAAAAAGGGAAAATAAAGAGGTGAAATTCAAGGTTTTGGGGGTTTAAAGGGGATTAAAGTGTGTTGGGGATGGGGTGTTGGGAGTGGGAACGCATTAAAATTTTGGGATTTGTTCCTGAAATTAAATCAAAAGTTTTGTAGGATCCTCATAATCCTGGGATTTCCCCCCAAAATCCTGGGATTTCCCCCCAAAATCCTGGGATTTTCCCCCAAAATCCTGGGATTTCCCCCCAAAATCCCAGGAATTTCCCCCCAAAATCCTGGGATTTTCCCCCAAAATCCTGGGATTTTCCCCCAAAATCCTGGGATTTCCCCCCAAAATCCTGGGATTTCCTCCCAAATCCCCCAAAATCCCATGATTTTTCCCCAAACCCCCCTAAAAATTTTTCCAGGAGCCCCAAAATCCCTGAATTTCCCCCCAAACCCCCCAAATTTCCCCAAAATCCCCAAATTTCTCCCCAAATCCCCAATTACCCCCCCAAACCCCCAATTTTCCCCCCCAAAATCCCCAAATTTCCCCCCAAAATCCCCAAAATTCCCCCCAAAATCCCCGAATTTCCCCCCAAACTCCCTGAAAATTATCCCAGGACCCCCCAAACCCCCAAATTTCCCCCCAAACCCCCCCAAATTTCCCATGAAAATCCCCAAAATTCCCCCCAAAATCCCCAAATTTCCCCCCAAACCCCCTCCAGGACCCCCAAAATCCCCGAATTTCCCCCCAAACCCCCCAAATTTCCCCCCCAAATCCCCAAAATTCCCCCGAAAATCCCCAAAATTCCCCCCAAAATCCCGAATTCCCCCCAAATTTCCCCCCAAAATCCCCAAATTTCCCCCCAAATCCCCTCAAACCCCCCCAAAATTCCCCCCAAAATCCCGAATTTCCCCCGAATTTCCCCCCAAAATCCCCGAATTTCCCCCCAAAGCCCCCTAAAACACCCTCAAAATTATCCCAGGACCCCCCAAACCCCCAAATTCCCCCAAAATTTCCCAAAAATCCCTGAATTTCACCCCAAATCCCCTCAAACCCCCCCAAAATTCCCCCCAAAATCCCGAATTTCCCCCGAATTTCCCCCCAAAATCCCCGAATTTCCCCCCAAAATTCCCGAATTTCCCCCCAAACCCCCTCCAAATTTTCCCAGGACCCCCCAAACCCCCCAAATTTCCCCCCTAAATCCCCAAATTTCCCCCCAAAATCCCCAAATTTCCCCCCAAACCCCCTCCAGGACCCCCAAAATCCCTGAATTTCCCCCCAAACCCCCCCAAAATTCCTGAATTTTCCCCCAAAATGCCCCCAATTTCCCCCAAAAATCCTCAAAATTCTCCCCAAAATCCCGAATTTCCCCCCAAATCCCCCCAAAATTCCTGAATTTCCCCCCAAAATACCCCCAAAATCCCGAATTTCCCCCCAAAATCCCTGAATTTCCCCCCAAACCCCCTCCAAATTTCCCCAAATTCCCCCAAATTCCCCCAAATTTCCCAAAATCCCCATTTTTCACCCCAAAACTCACCCGACTCCACCATGATATCCTCATCCATCACCCTCCCGTCGCTGTCGCTGCCGTCTCCGTCCCTGCTCGTCTCCGTGCTCCCCCCTTCCTTCCCCCCCATCCCCCCCAAAACCCCCCCGGGACCCCCCAAAATCCCCCCTTGTTGGGGGAGGGGAGGGGGAGGCGGCGCCGGTGGGGGAGGGGAGGGCGGCTCCTCCTCTGAATCCGTCTCCTCCCCACTCGGGGACCCCCCCCTGCCCCCCAAAATCCCCCTCTCCCCTTTTTTCCAGCGCCTTTTTTTGCTCTTTTTCACCCCAATCCTGGAGTTTTCCCGGCTCCCTCTGGAGCCTCCGCCCATCCCGGGGTCCCCCCGGCGGCTGCGGCGCTCCCGGCGTTTTTGGGGGGGTGGTCCCGGGGGGTTTTGGGGGGAGGGGAGGTCGAAGAGGGAATCTTTGAGGCGCATTTTGTCCAAAATTGTGGATTCTGAGGGTGCCAGGGATCTTTTTTTGGAGGATTTGGCTTTCCGGACGAAGGTTTCGATGGTGCGGAGAGCGGCCGGAGCCGAGCCCCAGGCGTCGCCCGAGGGGGCACGGGGAGAGCTGGGACCGCTGGAGGCCCAGGGAGGGTCCTGGAAAGGTAAAAAAGGGTTAAAAACCAGGCAATTTCCAGAAAATTCCCAGAAAATTTGGGTTAAAACGCTGGAATTCCCAGAAAATTTGGGTTAAAATGGTGAAATTCTCCTAAAATTCAAGTTGGAATGATAGAATTCCCAGGAAATTCCCATAAAATTCGGGTTAGAATGGTGGAATTCTCATTAAATTTGGGTTAAAATGGTGGAATTCTCATTAAATTTGGGTTAAAATGGTGGAATTCCCAGAAAATTCGAGTTGGAATGGTAGAATTCCCAGGAAATTCCCATAAAATTTGGGTTGGAATGGTGGAATTCTCATTAAATTTGGGTTAAAATGGTGGAATTCCCAGAAAATTCGAGTTGGAATGGTAGAATTCCCAGGAAATTCCCATAAAATTTGGGTTGGAATGGTGGAATTCTCATTAAATTTGAATTAAAATGGTGGAATTCCCATAAAATTCCCATAAAATTTGGGTTAGAACAGTGGAATTCCCATAAAATTCCCATAAAATTCAGGTTGAAATGGTGGAATTCCCAGAAAATTCCCAGAAAATTCCCATAAAATTCCCATAAAATTTGGGTTAAAATGGTGGAATTCCAATAAAATTCAGGTTAAAATGCTGGAATTCCCATAAAATTCCAATAAAAATCGGGTTAAAATGGTGGAATTCCCAGAAAATTCCCATAAAATTCCCATAAAATTCGGGTTAGAATGGTGGAATTCCCATAAAATTTCCACAAAATTTGGGTTAAAATGGTGGAATTTCCATAAAATTCCCCCGAAATTCAGGTTAAAATGAGGGAATTCCAATAAAATTTGGGTTAGAATGGTGAAATTCCCATAAAATTCCCATAAAATTCGGGTTAGAATGGTGGAATTTCCATAAAATTCCCAGAAAATTTGGGTTAAAATGGTGGAATTCCCACAAAATTCCCAGAAAATTTGGGTCAAAATGGCAGAATTCCAATAAAATTTGGGTTAATTTTAAAATTAAATTCCACATTTTAAAATGGTGGAATTCCAATAAAATTCGGGTTAAAGTGGTGGAATTCCCATAAAATTCCCCTAAAATTTGGGTTAAAATGGTGGAATTCTCATTAAATTTGGGTTAAAATTTTAAATAAAATATAATAAATTAAATATTAAGATGAAATAATTAATAAAATAACCAATAAAATAATTAACAAAATTAAATTAAATAATAAAATAAAATAAAATAAAATTCCACCATTTTAAAATGGTGGAATTCCCATCAAATTTGGGTTAAAACGAGGGAATTCCAATAAAATTCGGGTTAGAATGGTGGAATTCCCAGAAAATTCGGGTTAAAATGGTGGAATTCCCAGAAAATTCCCAGAAAATTTGGGATGTGGGGTGTGGGTGGGTGAGGGGAGGGGGGGAGTTTAAATAAAAATTCATCTCAGGACCCCAAAATTCAACTCAAGAACCTCAAATTTAACCCAAAATTCATCTCAGGACCCCAAATTCCACCTCAGGACCCCCCAAAATTCAACTCAAGAATCTCAAATTTACCTCAGGATCCTCAAATTCACCCCAAAATTCACCTCAAGACCCCCCAAATTTAACCCAGGACCCCCAAAATTTACCCCAAAATTCACCTCAGGACCCCCAAATTTAACCCAGGACCCCAAAATTCAACCCAGGACCCCCAAATTTAACCCAGGACCCCCAAATTCACCCCAAAATCCACCTTAAGGACCCCAAAATCCACCTGAGGACCCCCAAATTCAACCCAGGACCCCAAAATTCAACTCAAGAACCTCAAATTTAACTCAGGACCCTCAAATTCACCCCAAAATCCACCTCAGGACCCCCAAATTGAACCCAGAACCCCAAAATTTACCTCAAAATTCAACCCAGGACCCCAAAATTCAACCCAGGACCCTCGAATTTACCCCAAAATCCACCTCAGGACCCCCAAATTTAACCCAGGACCCCAAATTCCACCTCAGGACCCCAAAATTCAACTCAAGAACCTCAAATTTAACCCAGGAACCTCAAATTCACCCCAAAATTCACCTCAGGAACCCCCAAATTTAACCCAGGACCCCAAATTTACCTCAAAATTCACCTCAGGACCCCCAAAATTCAACTCAAGAACCTCAAATCCACCTCAGGAACCTCAAATTCACCCCAAAATCCACCTCAGGACCCCCAAAATCCACCTCAGGACCCCCAAATTTAACCCAGGACCCCCAAAATCCACCTCAGGACCCCCAAATTTAACCCAGGACCCCCAAAATCCACCTCAGGACCCCCAAATTCACCCCAAAATCCACCTCAGGACCCCCAAATTTAACCCAGGACCCCAAAATTCAACCCAAAATTCAACCCAGGACCCCCAAATTTAACCCAGGACCCCCCAAATTGAACCCAGGGCCCCCAAATTGAATCCAGGACCCCCAAATGTAACCCAGGACCCCAAAATTCACCCCAAAATCCACCTCAGGACCCCCAAATTTAACCCAGAACCCCAAAATTTACCTCAAAATTCACCTGAGGACCCCCAAATTGAACCCAGAACCCCAAAATTCACCCCAAAATCCACCTTAAGGACCCCCAAATTCAACCCAGGACCCCCAAATTTAACCCAGGAACCTCAAATTTAACCCAAAATCCACCTGAGGACCCCAAAATTCAACCCAGGACCCCCAAATTCCACCTCAGGACCCCCCAAAATTCAACTCAAGAACCTCAAATTTAACCCAGGACCCCCAAAATCCACCTCAGGACCCCCAAATTGAACCCAGGACCCCCAAATTGAACCCAGGACCCCCCAAATTCCCCCCAAATCCCCCCCAAAATCCCCCCCAAACCAACCCCGCTTCCAACATGGCGCCTCCCCCAAGGCACGCCGGGAATTGTAGTCCCCACCCCCAGCACCGCCTACAGCTCCCAGCATCCCACGCGGCGCACGGGGGGCGTGGCCAGGCGAAACGCGCCGCTATTGGTCGCCGTTGTGGGCGGGGCTTATCCCCTCAAGGACCCACCTATGGTGGGCGTGGTTTAGGGCGGGACGCAACGTGATTGGCTGAGCGCGGGGGAGGGGCGGGGTTTAGCGCGCTGTCAATCACGCGGGGGCCGCGCGGGGCACGCCGGGAGCTGCCGGGGCGGCGGCGGGGCCGGGGGGAACGGGGGGGGGGGGGGGGAGGGGGTTAAAAACCGGGGATCCCCCAAAACCGGGGATCCCCCCCCCCGTTAAAAACCTCCCGTTCCTCTCAAACCTCGTCCGGTGCCTCCCCGCCAGCTCCCGGTGCCCGTCCGGTACCTCCCGGTAACTCCCGGTGGCCCCTCCGCTAGGCCTTAAGCGCCCTCCCGTTCTCCCCGGTGCCCTCCCGGTTCCTCCCCGGTTACCTCGGCGGCCGCCGGGATGTAGCCGGCGTAGGCCAGCACGAAGCTGCAGAACTTATTGAAGTCCTCGATCGTTCTCCGCCGCTTTTCCGGGGGCTGCCGGTACCGGGAACCGAGCGGGGGGGGGGGGGGGGAAACACCGTGAACAGCGGGACCTCCCCCAAAACTCCCGGGATCCCTCTCGGTAACACCGGGAAGGGTCAAAGGATTGAGCGGAGGGGGAATCCCCGTTCCCCGCACCCCTCCCGGTGCCTCCCGGTGCCTCCCGGTTCCTCCCGGTGCCTCCCGGTTCCTCCCGGTGCCTCCCCGGTGCCCCCCCCTCACCTGCGGTTCGGTTTTCAGCGGCCCCAGCGTTTCTGTGGAACGGGAAGAGACGGGGGGGTCACACCGGTACCGGGAGGCACCGGAGCCGCAGCGGTACCGGAGGCTCCAAAACCTCTCCGGTACCGGCTCCAGCTCGCCCCGGTACCGGCTCCGAAACCTCTCCGGTACCGGGTCCCAAACCCCGCCGGTAGCGGCTCCAAAACCTCTCCGGTACCGGCTCCAAAACCCCTCCGGTAGCGGCTCCAGCTCGCCCCGGTACTGGCTCCAAAACCTCTCCGGTAGCGGCCGCAAAAGCCCCCGGTACCGGCTCCAAAACCCCGCCGGTACCGGCTCCAGCTCGCCCCGGTACCGGGTCCCAAACGCCGCCGGTAGCGGCTCCCAAACCCCGCCGGTACCGGCTCCAGCTCGCCCCGGTAGCGGCTCCAAAACCTCTCCGGTAGCGGCTCCAAAACCCCCCCGGTACCGGGTCCCAAACGCCGCCGGTAGCGGCTCCAAAACCCCCCCGGTAGCGGCTCCAAAACCCCCCCGGTAGCGGCTCCAGCTCGCCCCGGTACCGGCTCCGAAACCTCTCCGGTACCGGGTCCCAAACCCCGCCGGTAGCGGCCCCAAAAGCCCCCCGGTAGCGGCTCCAAAACCTCTCCGGTACCGGCTCCAAAACCCCGCCGGTACCGGCTCCAGCTCGCCCCGGTAGCGGCTCCAAGGCCGCCTCGGTCCCGCCGCTCTGAGCGCCCCGAACCCCCCCGGTCTCCCCCGGTTCCGCCGCTCTGAGCGCTCCGAACCCCCCCGGTTCCGCCGCTCTCCGCTCCCGCCACTCCCCGGTATCCCCCCCCCCCCCCCTCCATTACCGGGACCCCCAACCCCGCCTCTCCCTCGACTTTGGCGGCTCCGACCCCGCCGCTCCCGGGACTCTCCCGCTCCTGCAGCTCCCCCCGTTCCCGTTCCCCGCTGTCCCGGTACCTCCGGGCTCGGCCATGGCCGCGGCCCCGCCGGGCCCCCCCCGGTTCCGCGCCCGCTCCGTCCGGTGCCGCCTCGTTCCGCGCCGCCCCCGCCAGGCCCCGCCCCCGCCGAGCTGGCCCCGCCCCTTCCCCTCATTGCGCATGCGCAAACCCCGCCCACTCCGCAAACCACGCCCATTTTCCCGCGCTAAGCGCTCCTCCCACACCCAATTTGCGTTGCGCGCATGCGCACAACCCTAATTATGCAAACCACGCCCCTTATTCCACACCCCACATCTTATTATGCAAACCACGCCCACTCCCCGTCCTAATTGCCCGCGCGCATGCGCGTTATGCAAATCACGCTCCCCTACTTAAGCCACGCCTAACTCAGCGCGCGCCTCATTATGCAAACCACGCCCACTTATATTTAAATTAGGTGGTGGCGCGCGCCTCATTATGCAAACCACGCCCTGTATTTAAATCAGGCGATGACGCGCATCCTCATTATGCAAACCACGCCCCCCTCGCGCTGCGCACGCGCGGTTCCCGCCAAGCCACGCCCACTTCCGGTCCAGGCCCTGAGGCGGCTCCGTCGCTTTTATTTGAGGGGGGGGGGGGGAGGGGGGAAAAAAACCGGGAAAAAACCGGGAAAAACCGGGAAAAAACCGGGAAAAAACCGGGAAATTCGGGATCGGGAATTCGGGAGGAGCGGGAGAAGGCGGCTTCAGGCTCCGTAGACGCTCTCGTCGCTGTAGGCGATGTAAAGGAAGAAATCCTCCTCGTGGTGTTCCTGAGGGGAGGGGGAAAAAAAGGGAGGAAAAAAACGGGAATTGAAGGGTTAAAATCTGGGAATGTCGATCCCGGTTTTTGGTTTGGGATCGTCCCTCATTGGATTTGGGGTCGGGATTGAGAAATCCCAAAAATTCCCGAGTTTTTCCCTCAGGGATCGCGATGGAGTTTTGGGTTCCCCACCACCAAAAAATTCCCGAATTTTTGAGGGTTTTTTTCCGGGATTTTGAGGATTTTTTTCCTTTTTAATCCCAAATTTCCCTTTTAATCCCAAATTTCCCTTTTTAATCCCAAATTTCCCCTTTTCCATCCCAAATTTCCTCCCCAATCCCAAATTCCCCTTTTTAACCCCAAATTTCCCTTTTTAAACCAAATTTTCCCTTTTTTCCATCCCAAATTCCTCCCCAATCCCAAATTTCCCATTTTTCATCCCAAATTTCCTCCCCAATCCCAAATTTCCCCTTTTTAATCCCAAATTTCCCTTTTTCCACCCCAAATTTCCCTTTTTAATCCCAAATTTCCCTTTTTTCCATCCCAAATTTCCCTTTTTAAACCAAATTTTCCCTTTTTCCCATCCCAAATTTCCCCTTTTCCACCCCAAATTTCCCTTTTTAATCCCAAATTTCCCCTTTTCCATCCCAAATTTCCCTTTTTAATCCCAAATTTCCTCTTTTTCCATCCCAAATTTCCCTTTTTAATCCCAAATTTCCTCCCCAATCCCAAATTTCCCCTTTTTAGTCCCAAATTTCCCTTTTTAATCCCAAATTTCCCCTTTTTTCCATCCCAAATTTCCCTTTTTAATCCCAAAATTCCCTTTTTAATCCCAAATTTCCCTTTTTAATCCCAAATTTCCCTTTTTAATCCCAAATTTCCCCTTTTCCATCCCAAATTTCCCTTTTTTCAACCCCAAATTCCCCCTTTTCCACCCCAAATTCTTCCCCAATCCCAAATTTCCCTTTTTAATCCCAAATTTCCCTTTTTCCCATCTCAAATTTCCCTTTTTTCCACCCCAAATTTCCCTTTTTAATCCCAAATTCCCCCTTTTCCACCCCAAATTCTTCCCCAATCCCAAAATTCCCCAAACCCTCCCAAATTTTATTTTCCAGGACTTTTTT
This sequence comes from Poecile atricapillus, assembly GCF_030490865.1. Lineage (NCBI taxonomy): Eukaryota > Metazoa > Chordata > Aves > Passeriformes > Paridae > Poecile > Poecile atricapillus. The sequence continues at coordinate 185,973 of NW_026708992.1, read as the reverse complement.
TTTGTCATTTTTTCCACTTTTTTTTTAAATTTTTTTGTCATTTTTTCCACTTTTTTTCTGATTTTTTCGGGACTTTTTTGCTCTTTTTTTTCCCCGTTTTTTCTGGGATATTCCCGATTTTTTCCTGGAATTTCCTGGAATATTTCTGGGTGTTTTTGGGGTGTTTTTGGGGTGTTTTTGGGTGATTTTGGGGTGATTTTGGGGGATTTTGGACCTGGTAGAGCTGTCCCATGGTGGCGCTGGTCGGGGGGATGACGTTGTTGACGAAGAAGAACAAAGCGTCCTCGGCCCGCAGGTGAATTCTCTTCCTGATCAGGAAATAAAACTGCCCCACTGGAAAAAGAAAATTCCCAAAATTCCATGAAAAAAGGGGAAAAACAAATCTGGAATTATCCCAAAAAAATCCCGGGGAAATTTGGGTTGAAATCAGGGGGAAAAGGGGAAAAATCGGGGGGAAAGTGGTGAAAAAAAATCAAAATATTCGCAAAAAAAAGACCCAAAATTGGCTGAAAAAATCCCAAATTATTCCCAAAAAAAATTCCCCAAAATCAGCTCAAAAAAAATCCCAAAATAATCCCAAAAAAATCCCCAAAAAATCCCCAAAAAATTCCCCAAAATCAGCTCCAAAATCTCCAAATCAGCTCAAAAAAAATCCCAAAATAATCCCAAAAAAATTCCCCAAAATCAGCTCCAAAAACCCCAAATCAGCTCAAAAAAAATCCCCCAAAAATCCCAAAATAATCCCAAAATAATCTCAAAATAATCCCCAAAAAATCCCCCAAAAATCACAAAATAAAAAAAAAAAAATCCCAAAATAATCCCAAAAAATTCCCAAAAAATTCCCCCAAATCAGCCCAAAAATCCCCAAAATCAGCTCAAAAAAAATCCCAAAATAATCCCAAAAAAATTCCCCAAAATCAGCTCAAAAAACCCAAAATGATCCCAAAAAAATCCCAAAAAAATCCCCCAAAAATCCCAAAATAATCACAAAAAAATCCCAAAATATTAAAAAAAAAAAATCCCAAAATAATCCCCCAAAAATTCCCCAAAATCAGCTCAAAAAACCCCAAAATCAGCTCAAAAAAACCCCAAAATAATCCCAAAATAATCCCAAAAAAAATCCAAAATTGGCTCAAAAAAATTCCAAAATATCCTCAAAAAAATGAACCCAAAATCAGCTCCAAATATCCCAAAATAATCCCAAAAAAATCCCCAAAAAATCCTCAAAATTAGGTCCAAAAATTAAGAAAATCAGCCCAAAAAAAACCCCAAAATCAGCCCCCAAAAATTCCCAAATTTCCCAAAATTCCACCTTAAAAACTCCCAAAAATTTGGATTAAAACCCCAAAATTCCAACAGAAAACACCAAAAATTAGACCAAAAAAAAAGCCCAAAAATTCCCCAAAAAGATCCTCAAATCCCATCCCCAAATTCCCAAAATTCCAGAGGAATAATCCCAAAAATTCCACCCCAAAAAAATCCCAAATATTCCCATAAAATTCCACCGGAAAAATCCCAAAATTCCACCAAAAAACCCCAAAATTCCACAAAAAAAAACCCCAAAAATTAAAAAAAATTTCTGAAAAATTCCCAAAAAAATCCCAAAAATTCCCCAAAAAATCCAAAAAATTCCCCAAAAAATCCTAAATCCCAAAAAATTCCCAAAATTTCCAAAATTCACCTGGAAAAATCCCAAAATTCCACAAAAACCCACAAAATTCCACAAAAAAAACCCCAAAAATTAAAAAAAAAAGCCAAAAAATTCCCCCAAAAAATCCCAAAAATTCCCCAAAAAATCCCCAAAAATTCCCAAATCCCCAAAAAATTCCCAAAATTCCCAAAATTCACCTGGAAAAATCCCAACATTCCACAAAAAACCCCCAAAATTCCACAAAAAAACCCCAAAAAATTCAGAAAAAATCCCCAAAAGTTTCAAAAAAAAATCCCAAAAATTCCCCCAAAAATCCCAAAAATTCCCAAAAAAATCCCCAAATCCCAAAATTCCCGAAATTCCCAAAATTCACCTGGAAAAATCCCAAAATTCCACCAAAACCCCCCAAAATTCCACAAAAAAACCCCCAAAAATTCAGAAAAAAACCCAAAAAAACCCCCCAAAAATCCCCAAAAAAATCCCAAAAATTCCCAAAAAAATTCCCAAAAATTCCCAAATCCCAAAAAATTCCCAAAATTCCCAAAATTCACCTGGAAAAATCCCAAAATTCCACAGAAAAAACAGCAAAAAATTTCAAAAAATCACCAAAAATCCAAAAAAAAATCCAAAATATTCCCAAAAAAATCCCAAAATATCCCCAAAAAAATCCCAAAAATTCCCAAAAATTCCCAAATCCCCAAAAAATTCCCAAAATTCCCGAAATTCCCAAAATTCACCTGGAAAAATCCCAAAATTCCACCCAAAAAACCCCCAAAATTCCACAAAAAAAAACCCAAAAATTCAGAAAAAATCCCCATAAATCCCCAAAAAAAATCCCAAAAATTCCCCAAAAAATCCCAAAAATTCCCCAAAAAATCCTAAATCTCAAAAAATTCCCAAAATTCCCAAAATTCACCTGGAAAAATCCCAAAATTCCACAGAAAAAACACCAAAAAATTGCAAAAAATCACCAAAAATCCAAAAAAAAATCCCAAAATTCCCAAAAAAATCCCCAAAAAATCCCAAAAAATCCCAAAAATTCCCAAAAAAATTCTAAATCCCAAAAAATTCCCAAAATTCCCAAAATTCACCTGGAAAAATCCCAAAATTCCACAAAAAAACCCCAAAATTCCACAAAAAAAACCCCAAAATTCAGAAAAAATCCCCAAAAATTTCAAAAAAATTCCCCAAATTTCCCCAAAAATTCCCAAATCCCCAAAAAATTCCCAAAATTCCCAAAATTCACCTGGAAAAATCCCAAAATTCCACAAAAAAAAACCCCAAAATTCCACAAAAAACCCCCAAAAATTAAAAAAAAAAGCCGAAAAATTCCCAAAAAAATCCCAAAATATCCCCCAAAAAATCCCAAAAATTCCCAAAAAATCCCCAAATCCCAAAAAAATTCCCAAAATTCCTGGAATTCCCGGAATTCCACCTGTCAGGTCGGAGGGCACCAGGTATTTCTTCTTGTCCAGGTCCCCAATTCGAGCCTTGGGCGCCTTTTCCACGATCACCTAAAATGGGGAAAAAAATGGGAAAATCCGTTAAATTTTTTGGGAAAAAATGGGAATTTGGGAAGGAAAAAATTCCTTAAATTCGGGGGAAAATAATTGGATTTAAAGAGGGAAAAATTCCTTAAATTTGGGGGGGGAAAATCTTGGATTTGGGGGGATAAAAATTTGATTTTTGAGGATAAATCCCTTTGGGTTTTGGGGAAAAAAATCCTGGATTTGGGAAAAAAAAAAAAAATCCTGGATTTTGGGGGAAAAAAAAATCCTGGATTTGGGAAAAAACTCCTTTGGATTTTGGGGGAAAATCCCTTGAAATGAGGGGAAAAAAAATCTGAATTTTAGGGAGAAACTTCCTCGAATTTTGGGGCAAAATCCCTGGAATTTTGGGAGAAATTCCCTGATTTTTTTTTTAAGGAAAAATTTCCCTGAATTCTGTGGGAAAATCCCTTAAATTTTAGGGAAAATCCCTCGAATTTTAGGGAAAAAATAAAATAAAACAACAAAAAACGAGGGAACGCCTCCCAAAATGAGGCCAAAAATTGGGATTTTGGGAAAATTTGGGATTTTGGGGTGAAATTTTTGGAATTTTGGGGATTTCTGGGTGAATTTGGGATTCCCAGGGGGGAAATTTGGGATTTTGGGGTGAATTTGGGGGGAATTTTGGGATTTTGGGGTGGATTTTATGGAATTTTGGGATTTTGGGGTGAATTTTGAGGGAATTTTGGGATTTTGGGGTGAATTTTTGGCTTTCCCGGGTCAATTTTTGGCCTCCCTGAGGGAATTTTGGGATGAATTTGGGCTGAATTTTGTGATTTTGGGCTGAATTTGGGGACTTTGGGCTGAATTTGGGCTGAATTTGGGGATTTTGGGCTGAATTTTGGTGATTTTGGGCTGAATTTTGTGATTTTGGGCTGAATTTGGGCTGAATTTTGGGGATTTTGGGCTGAATTTTGGGGATTTTGGGCTGAATTTTTGGCCTCCCCGGGTGAATTTTTTGGCTTCCTCAGGTGAATTTTGGGCTCCCGGATGGAATTTTTGCCTCCCGAATTGAATTTTTGGGCTCCCGGATTGAATTTTTTGCCTCCCCAGATGAATTTTGGGCCTCCCCGGTTGATTTTGGGCCTCCCCCGCCTCACCGGGACTCGGTCCGGGTACTTTTTCCGGATTTTCTCGCCCTCGCAGCGACGTTTCTCGAACGGATGCTCCTCCTTGTACAGGAACTTCATGGCCGGGCCGGGCCGGGGGCCGAGGCCGGGGCCTGCGGGGGGCCGGGGCCTTCTCGGGGCCTTCACGGGACCGGGACCGGAGCCGGGGCCTGCTCGGAACCGGGACCGGCACCGGAGGCTTCGGCCGCGCGCAGGGATCCGGGCCCGCCTCACTGCGCCTGCGCCAACGGCGTGCGCTACGCAAACAGCGTAAGCGCCTCCCATGCCACGGAATGAGGCGGCGCCACGGAAATGGCGTAAAGGTGGGTGGGGAATACCCGCAGCGCTACGTAAATGGCGTAAGGGGGTGAGGAGCGCCCTCAGCGCTACGTAAATGGCGTAAGGGGATTGCCCTCAGTGTTACGCAAATGGCGTAAGGGGATTGCCCTCAGTGTTACGCAAATGGCGTAAGGGGATTGCCCTCAGCGCTACGCAAATGGCGTAAGGGGATTGCCCTCAGTGTAACGCAAATGGCGTAAGGGAATTGCCCTCAGCGCTACGCAAATGGCGTAAGGGAATTGCCCTCAGTGTTACGCAAATGGCGTAAGGGGGTGAGGAGCGCCCTCAGCGCTACGTAAATGGCGTAAGGGGATTGCCCTCAGTGTTACGCAAATGGCGTAAGGGGATTGCCCTCAGCGCTACGCAAATGGCGTAAGGGAATTGCCCTTAGTGTTACGCAAATGGCGTAAGGGAGAGGGGAGTGCCCTCAGCGCTACGTAAATGGCGTAAGGGGATTGCCCTCAGTGTTACGCAAATGGCGTAAGGGAGCGGGGAGTGCCCTCAGCGCTACGTAAATGGCGTAAGGGGATTGCCCTCAGTGTTACGCAAATGGCGTAAGGCAAATTGCCCTCAGCGCTACGCAAATGGCGTAAGGGAATTGCCCTCAGTGTTAGGCAAATGGCGTAAGGGATTTGCCCTCAGTGCTCGTCCCAGTTCATCCCAGTTCCTCCCAGTTTATCCCAGTTCCTCCCAGTATATCCCAGTTTCCTCTGTCGCTTCCCAATGCCGCTCCCAGTTCGGTCCAGTTCGCTCCCAGTGCATCGGGAAAGCCACGGCGGCGCCCACAGCGCTACGCAAATTGCGTAAGCCCACAGCGCTACGCAAATGGCGTAAAGGCCTTGCCCTCAGTGTTACGCTCGTCCCAGTTCCTCCCAGTTTTTCCCAGTTCCTCCCAGTATATCCCAGTTTCCTCTGCCGCTTCCCAGTGCCGCTCCCAGTTCGGTCCAGTTCGCTCCCAGTGCATCGGGAAAGCCACGGCGGCGCACCGACGGCTACGCAAATTGCGTAAGCCCACAGCGCTACGCAAATAGCGTAAAGGCCTTGCCCTCAGTGTTACGCTCGTCCCAGTTTATCCCAGTTCGTCCCAGTTTACCCCAGTTCCTCCCAGTTTCCTCTGTCGCTTCCCAGTTCGCTCCCAGTGCATCGGGAAAGCCTCGGCGGCGCCCTCAGCGCTACGCAAATTGCGTAAGGGGGTGAGGGGTCCCCTCAGCGCTACGCAAATGGCGTAAGGGCCTTGCCCTCAGTGTTACGCTTGTCCCAGCTTATCCCAGTTCCTCCCAGTTTACCCCAGTTCCTCCCAGTATATCCCAGTTCATCCCAGTTTCCTCTGTCGCTTCCCAGTTCGGTCCAGTTCGCTCCCAGTGCCTCGGGAAAGCCACGGCGGCGCACTGAGGGCTACGCAAATTGCGTAAGCCCACAGCGCTACGCAAATTGCGTAAAGGCCTTGCCCTCAGTGTTACGCTCGTCCCACTTCCTCCCAGTTTATCCCAGTTCCTCCCAGTTTATCCCAGTTCCTCCCAGTATATCCCAGTTTCCTCTGCCGCTTTCCAGTGCCGCTCCCAGTTCGGTCCAGTTCGCTCCCAGTGCATCGGGAAAGCCACGGCGGCGCACTGAGGGCTACGCAAATTGCGTAAGCCCACAGCGCTACGCAAATTGCGTAAACCCACAGCGCTACGCAAATTGCGTAAGCCCACAGCGCTACGCAAATAGCGTAAAGGCCTTGCCCTCAGTGTTACGCTCGTCCCAGTTTATCCCAGTTCGTCCCAGTTCGTCCCAGTTTCCTCTGCCGCTTTCCAGTGCCGCTCCCAGTTCGGTCCAGTTCGCTCTCAGTGCATCGGGAAAGCCACGGCGGCGCACTGAGAGCTACGCAAATTGCGTAAGCCCACAGTGCTACGCAAATGGCGTAAAGGCCTTGCCCTCAGTGTTACGCTCGTCCCAGTTCCTCCCAGTTTATCCCAGTTCCTCCCAGTTTATCCCAGTTCCTCCCAGTATATCCCAGTTTCCTCTGTGGCTTCCCAGTGCCGCTCCCAGTTCGGTCCAGTTCGCTCCCAGTGCATCGGGAAAGCCACGGCGGCGCCCACAGCGCTACGCAAATTGCGTAAACCCACAGCGCTACGCAAATTGCGTAAGCCCACAGCGCTACGCAAATTGCGTAAGCCCACAGCGCTACGCAAATTGCGTAAAGGCCTTGCCCTCAGTATTACGCTCGTTCCAGTTTATCCCAGTTCCTCCCAGTTTATCCCAGTTCGTCCCAGTTTACCCCAGTTCATCCCAGTTTACCCCAGTTCCTCCCAGTTTCCTCTGTCGCTTCCCAGTTCGCTCCCAGTGCATCGGGAAAGCCTCGGCGGCGCCCACAGCGCTACGCAAATTGCGTAAGAGCCTCGCCCTCAGTGTTACGCTCGTCCCAGTTTGTCCCAGTTCCTCCCAGTCCATCCCAGTTCCTCCCAGTCCATCCCAGTTCCTCCCAGTCCATCCCAGTTCCTCCCAGTCCATCCCAGTTCGTCCCAGTCCCGGTAACGGGGAGGCCCCGGGCGGAGGCGCGGAAGGATCCGGGCGGTGCTGCGGCTCTCATGTGACTGACGTCATGTGACTGACGTCACCGCGCGGGGAGAGTCACGTGAGAGGCGGGGACGTAAACACGGCGGTCACGTGACGGAAAAGGGGCGTGGCCAGGGCGGGGCGGGCGAAACCATTGGGGGAGAGCGGGGGGGGGGAGAATCCAACCCAGTAACTCCCAGTTCATCCCAGTTCCCTCCCAGTAACTCCCAGTTCATCCCAGTCAGTCCCAGTTCATCCCAGTTCCCTCCCAGTAACTCCCAGTTCATCCCAGTCCATCCCAGTCCCTCCCAGTTCATCCCAATTCCATCCCAGTAACTCCCAGTTCATCCCAGTTCCCTCCCAATCCATCCCAGTTCATCCCAGTCCATCCCAGTTCCCTCCCAGTTCATCCCAGTTCCTTCCGACTTCATCCCAGTTCCCTCCCAGTAACTCCCAGTTCCCTCCCAGTTCCCTCCCAGTCCATCCCAGTCCCTCCCAGTTCATCCCAGTCCCTCCCAGTTCCCTCCCAGTTCCCTCCCAGTTCATCCCAGTTCATCCCCAAACGAGTCCCAGACGCTCCAATTTTGGGAAAATCCCGACATTTTCTTTCCTTTCCCTGCCCCAAAACCCCGGAAATTCCCAGAAAAAAAATTGGGAATTCCCAACAAAAAATTCCGGGAATTCCCAAGAAAAAATTCAGGAATTCCCAAAAAAATTCAAAATTCCCAGAAAAAAATCAGGAATTCCCAGAAAATTCCGGAAATTCCCAAGAAAATTCCGGGAATTCCCAAGAAAAAAAGTTCAGGAATTTCCAAGGAAAATTCGGGAATTCCCAGAAAATTCAGGAATTTTGGGGACCCCTCCAAGGATTTTTGGACCCTTCGGGAATTTTGGACCCTCTGGAAATTCGGGAATTCCCAGAAAAATTTGGGAATTCCCAAGAAATTGGGGATCACGCCCTCTCATTTCCTGGGAATTTTGGGATTTTCTGGGAATTTTTTAGGATTTTTGGGAATTTTTTGGGATTCCCTTGAAATTGTTTGGGATTCCCTGGGAATTTTTGGGAATTTTTTGGGGATTTCCTTGGAATTTTTGGGGAATTTTCTGGCATTCCCTGGGAATTTTTTGGGAATTTTTTTGGGAATTTTGGGGGATTTTTTTGGGATTCCCTGGGAATTTTTTTGGGATTTCCCTGGGAATTTTTTGGGAATTTTTTGGGATTCCCTTGGAATTTCTGGGAATTTTTTGGGATTCCCTGGGAATTTTTTGGGATTTTTTTGGGGAATTTTTTTGGGAAATTTTTGGGATTCCCTTGGAATTTTTGGGAATTTTCTGGCATTCCCTGGAAATTTTTGGGATTCCCTTGGAATATTTTGGATTTCCGGGAATTTTTTGGGATTTTCTGGGAATTTTTTGTGATTCCCTGAGAATTTTTTGGGAATTTTTTTGGGGATTTCCCTGGGAATTTTTTGGGAATTTTTTTGGGAATTTTTGGGGATTTTTTTGGGACTTCCTTGGAATTTTTTGGGATTTCCTTGGAATTTCTGGGAATTTTCTGGGAATTTTTTGGGATTTCCCTGCGAATTTTTGGGAATTTTTTGGGATTCCCTGGGAATTTTTCAGGAATTTTCTGGGAATTTTTTTGGGATTTCCTGGAATTTTTTGGGGATTTTTCCCATCAGAACCCCCCAAAATCCGGGAATTCCGTCCCCAAAATCCGGGAATTCCTCCCCAAAATCCGGGAATTCCTCCCCAAAATCCGGGAATTCCTCCCCAAAATCCGGGAATTCCGTCCCAAATTCCGGGAATTCCGTCCCAAAATCCGGGAATTCCTCCCCAAATTCCGGGAATTCCGCCCCTCCCCCCCTCAGGCCGCCCGTCCCAGTGCTCCCAGTATCCCCAGTGGCACCAGTAAGGGGTTGAGGGGGGGGGAGGGGCCCCGCAGGGACCCCCAGAGCCCCCGGAAGTGGCTCCGGAGCGATCCCAGTGCTCCCAGTGCTCCCAGTGCTCCCAGTTGGGCCGGCAGCGATCCCAGTAAGGCCAAAAGCACGGCGGATTCTGCGGGGGGAGGGGAGAAACCAGTTTGGGACTGGGAATGGACCAGTTTGAACTGGGAATGGACCAGTTTGGGACTGGGAATGGACCAGTTTGGGACTGGGAATGGACCAGTTTGAACTGGGAATCCCAAAAATGGGATTGGGAATCCCAGTTTGAACTGGGAATGGACCAGTTTGGAATTGGGATTCCCAGTTTGAACTGGGAATGGACCAGTTTGAACTGGGAATGGACCAGTTTGGGACTGGGATTCCCAGTTTGAACTGGAAATGGACCAGTCTGAGCTGGGAATGGACCAGTTTGGGACTGGGATTCCCAGTTTGGAATGGGGAAGGGACCAGTTTGAACTGGGAATGGACCAGTTTGGGACTGGGAATGGACCAGTTTGGGATTGGGATTCCCAGTTTGGAATTGGGAATGGACCAGTTTGAACTGGGAATCCCAGTTTGGGAATGGGAATCCCAGTTTAGGACTGGGAATGGACCAGTTTGGAACTGGGATTCCCAAATTTGGGACTGGGAATCCCAGTTTGGACTGGGAATGGACCAGTTTGGACTGGGAATGGACCAGTTTGGGACTGGGAGAACCCAGATTTTTTTAGGGATTTCCCTCCCCAAATTTTTCCAGGATTTTCCCAGATTTTTTTCTGGAATTTTCCCAGATTTTTCCAGGATTTTCCCCAATTTTTTGGGGGGGAATTTTCCCCAATTTTTTAGGAATTTTCCCCAATTTTTTTTTATTTTTCCCAGATTTTTTTTCTGGAATTTTCTCAGATTTTTCCCAGATTTTTTTTTTAATTTTCCCACATTTTTTTGGGGGAATTTATCCCGATTTTTCCAGCATTTTCCCAGATTTTTTTTCTGGAATTTATCCCAATTTTCCCATCCTTTTCCCAGATTTTTTTGGGGAATTTATCCCAAATTTTCCCATCCTTTTCCCAGATTTTTTTTGGGAATTTATCCCAATTTTCCCATCCTTTTCCCAGATTTTTTTTTGGGAATTTATCCCAATTTTCCCAGCATTTTCCCAGATTTTTTTGGGGAATTTATCCCAATTTTTCCAGGCTTTTCCCAGATTTTTTTTGGGATTCCCCCCCAATTTTTTTCTGGAATTTTCCCCAATTTTTCCAGCATTTTCCCAGATTTTTTTTTAAATTTTCCCAGATTTTTTTTGGGAATTTATCCCAAATTTTCCCATCCTTTTCCCAGATTTTTTTTGGGGGAATTTATCCCAATTTTCCCATCCTTTTCCCAGATTTTTTTTGGGATCCCCCCCCCCATTTTTTGGGGTCCCCTCTCACCTGCGGGGGCCAGGGGGGGCTCCCCCTCCCCCCCCGCTCCGATCCTGGCCAGGAATTCGTAAATTTTCCCAAAATCCACCTCCAAATTCCCGGGATTTGGGGCCAATCCCGGATTTTGGGGCCTCCCCGGCGCCGGGGGGGTCTCGGAATTCCGGAAGGTTCCGGAATTCCGGGGGGGTCTGGAGTGCTCCAGGGTCAGGGGCTCCGTGGCCGCCACCGTCAGCACCTGGGGGGGGAAATTCGGGGAGATTTTGGGAATTTGGGGGAATTTTTGGGAATTTTTGGGGATTTTGGGAATTTTGGGGAATTTTGGGGAATTTTTGGGGAATTTTTTGGGATTTTTTTGGGATTTTTTTGGTTTTTTGGGGGAATTTTTTGGGAATTTTGGGGTTTTTTTTGAGGATTTTGGGGGAATTTTGGGGGATTTTTTGGGGATTTTTTGGGAATTTTGGGGGGATTTTGGGGAATTTTGGGAATTTTGGGGGATTTTGGGGGAATTTTGGGGAATTTTCGGGGAATTTTGGGGAATTTTGGGAATTTTGGGGGATTTTGGGGGAATTTTTGGGAATTTTTGGGGAATTTTCTGGAAATTTTTTGGGATTTTTTTGGTTTTTTGGGAGAATTTTTTGGGAATTTTGGGGTTTTTTTTGAGGATTTTGGGGGAATTTTGGGGGATTTTGGGGTGATTTTGGAGAATTTTGGGGAATTTCGGGGGAATTTGGGGGAATTTTGGGGAATTTTGGGGAATTTTTGGGGAATTTTGAGGGAATTTTTTGGGATTTTTTTTTGTTTTTTGGGGGAATTTTTTTGGGAATTTTGGGGGTTTTTTTGGGGAATATTTGGGGAATTTTGGGGTTTTTGGGGGAATTTGGGGGAATTTGGGGAATTTCAGGGAATTTGGGGAATTTTTTGGGAATTTTGGGGGAATTTTTTGGGATTTTTTTGGTTTTTTGGGGGAATTTTTTGGGAATTTTGGGGTTTTTTTGGGGATTTTGAGGGAATTTTGGGGGAATTTTGGGGAATTTTTGGGGAATTTTGGGGAATTTTTGGGGTTTTTTGGGAATTTTTGGGAATTTTTGGGGAATTTTGGGGAATTTTTGGGGTTTTTTGGGAATTTTGGGGAAATTTTGGGAAATTTGGGGAATTGGGGAATTTGGGGAATTTTTTTGGAATTTTGGGGGAATTTTTTGGGAATTTTGGGGTTTTTTTTGAGGATTTTGGGGGAATTTTGGGGGATTTTGGGGTGATTTTGGAGAATTTTAGGGAATTTTGGGGGATTTTGGGAATTTTTGGAATTTTTGGGGGATTTTTGGGGAATTTTGGGGAATTTTTTTGGTTTTTTGGGGAAATTTTTGGGGAATTTTGGGGGATTTTGGGGATTTTGGTTTTTTGGGGGAATTTTTTGGGAATTTTTGGGGGAATTTTTGGGAATTTTGGTTGGATTTGGGGGAATTTTTGGGGATTTTTTGGGAATTTGGGGGAATTTTGGGGTTTTTTGGGGAATTTTGGGGGGATTTTGGGGTTTTTCGGGGAATTTTGGAGGTTTTTTTGGGGTTTGGGGGGATTTGGGGGAATTTTTTGGGATTTTTTTGGTTTTTTGGGGGAATTTTTTGGGAATTTCGGGGAATTTTGGGGGATTTGGGGGAATTTTCAGCTTTTTTGGGGTTTTTGGGGGGGATTTGGGGGAATTTTGGGTTTTTTTGGGGGAATTTTGGGGCAATTTTGGGGTGATTTTGGGTTTTTTTTTTGGGTTTTTGGGGGGAATTTTTGTGGAATTTTGTGTTTTTCTGGGGGGGTTTCCCCCCAAATTCAGGGTGTGGAAGGTGTTGGGGACCCCCTCAGGATCCCCAAAATTCCCCCCCTGGAATTTCTCACCTGGGAAAAGGCGGCGCTGGGGGGACCCTCCGGGACCCCTCCCCCGAGGGTCTCAGCCAGGTCCTGCCACACCTGGGGGGACAAAAACGGGGTCGGGGACCCCAAAAACGGGGTCAGGAACCCCAAAAACGGGGTCAGGGACCCCAAAAATGGGATTGGGGACCCCAAAAATGGGATTGGGGACCCCAAAAATGGGATTGGGGACCCCAAAAATGGGATGTGGGACCCCAAAAATGGGATTTGGGACCCCAAAAATGGGAATTGGGACCCCAAAAATGGGATTGGGGACCCAAAAATGGGATCAGGGACCCCAAAAATGGGAATTGGGACCCCAAAAATGGGGTCAGGAACCCCAAAAACGGGATTGGGGACCCCAAAAATGGGAATTGGGACCCCAAAAATGGGATTGGGGACCCCAAAAATGGGATTTGGGACCCCAAAAATGGGATTGGGGACCCCAAAAATGGGAATTGGGACCCAAAAATGGGATTGGGGACCCCAAAAATGGGTCAGGGACCCCAAAAATGGGAATTGGGGACCCCAAAAATGGAATTGGGGACCCCAAAAATGGGATTGGGACCCCAAAAATGGGATTGGGGACCCCAAAAATGGGATTGGGGACCCCAAAAATGGGTCAGGAACCCCAAAAATGGGATTGGGGACCCCAAAAATGGGAATTGGGACCCCAAAAATGGGGTCAGGAACCCCAAAAATGGGATTTGGGACCCCAAAAATGGGAATTGGGACCCCAAAAATGGGAATTGGGACCCAAAAATGGGGTCAGGGACCCCAAAAATGGGAATTGGGACCCAAAAATGGGGTCAGGGACCCCAAAAATGGGAATTGGGAACCCCAAAAATGGGATTGGGGACCCAAAAATGGGATTTGGGACCCCAAAAATGGGAATTGGGACCCCAAAAATGGGATTGGGGACCCCAAAAATGGGAATTGGGACCCCAAAAATGGGATTGGGGACCCCAAAAATGGGATTGGGGACCCCAAAAATGGGATTGGGGACCCCAAAAATGGGATTGGGGACCCCAAAAATGGGATTGGGGACCCCAAAAATGGGAATTGGGACCCAAAAAATGGGAATTGGGACCCAAAAATGGGAATTGGGACCCAAAAATGGGATTGGGGACCCCAAAAATGGGATTGGGGACCCCAAAAATGGGATTTGGGACCCAAAAATTCCCAGGAAAACCCAAAGAATTCCCAGGAATCCAAAAAAAATCCCGGAAATCCAAAATATTCCAGAAAATTCCCAAATTTTGAGCCCAGAACCCCCCAAAATTCCAGAAAATTCCCAAATTTTGAGCTCAGGACCCCCCAAAATTCCAGAAAATTCCCAAATTTTGAGCCCAGAACCCCCCAAAATTCCAGAAAATTCCCAAATTTTTAACTCAGGACCCCAAAATTCCAGAAAATTCCAGAAAATTCCCAAATTTTGAGCCCAGAACCCCAAAAATTCCAGAAAATTCCAGAAAATTCCCAAATTTTGAGCCCAGAACCCCCCAAAATTCCAGAAAATTCCAGAAAATTCCCAAATTTTTAACTCAGAACCCCAAAAATTCCAGAAAATTCCAGAAAATTCCCAAATTTTGAGCTCAGAACCCCCAAAAATTCCAGAAAGTTCCCAAATTTTGAGCTCAGAACCCCAAAAATTCCAGAAAATTCCAGAAAATTCCCAAATTTTGAGCCCAGATCCAGAAAATTCCCAAATTTTGAGCCCAGAACCCCCAAAATTCCAGAAAATTCCCAAATTTTGAGCCCAGATCCAGAAAATTCCAGAAAATTCCAGAAAATTCCCAAATTCTGAGCCCAGAACCCCAAAATATTCCAGAAAATTCCAGAAAATTCCCAAATTTTGAGCCCAGATCCAGAAAATTCCAGAAAATTCCAGAAAATTCCCAAATTCTGAGCCCAGAACCCCAAAATATTCCAGAAAATTCCAGAAAATTCCCAAATTTTTAACTCAGAACCCCCCCAAAATTCCAGAAAATTCCCCAAATTCCCGAAATTCCCAAAAAAACCTGGATGGGGGCGCGGATCCGGCGCCGGAAGAGCAGAAATTTCCGGAATTTCGAGGTCAGGGCCTCTCGAGCCGCTCGGCCCCGGAGCCGAACCAGGAACGAGCGGATCTGCAAAAGGAGGGAAAAATGGGGAAAAAAACGGGAATTTTGGGAAAAAATTGGGAATTTTGGGGTTTCTGAGGGAATTTTGGGGGAATTTTGGGAAAAAATTGGGAAATTTTGGGGTTTCTGAGGGAAAATTGGGGAAATTTTGGGAAATTTTGGGATTTCTGAGGGAATTTTGGGGAAATTTTGGGAAAAAATTGGGAAAATTTGGGATTTCTGAGGGAATTTTGAGGGAATTTTGGGATTTCTGAGGAGATTTTGGGGAAATTTTGGGAAAAAATTGGGAAAATTTGGGGTTTCTGAGGGAATTTTGGGGGAATTTTGGGAAAATTTGGGATTTCTGAGGGAATTTTGGGTCTTTGAGGGGAATTTTGAGGGAATTTTGAGGTTTCTGAGGGAATTTTGGGGGACTTTTGGGATTTCTGAGGGAAAATTGGGGAAATTTTGGGAAAAAATTGGGAAAATTTGGGGCTTCTGAGGGAATTTTGGGGGAATTTTGGGGAAATTTGGGATTTCTGAGGGAATTTTGGGGAAATTTGGGAAAAAATTGGGAAAATTTGGGGTTTCTGAGGGAAAATTGGGGAAATTTTGGGGAAATTTGGGATTTCTGGGGGAATTTTGGGGGAATTTTGGGATTTCTGACGGGAATTTTGGGGGAATTTTGAGGTTTCTGAGGGAATTTTGGGGGAAATTTGGGATTTCTGACGGGAATTTTGGGGTTTCTGAGGAGATTTTGGGGGAATTTTGGGGAAATTTGGGGATTTCTGAGGGGAAATTTGAGGCATTTTGAGAGGAAATTCGGGGCTCTTTGAGGGGAAATTTGCGACTCTTTTAGGGGGAAATTTGGGCATTTTTGAGAGAGAATTCGGGGCTCTCTGAGGGGAAATTCGGGGCATTTTGAGAAGAAATTTGGGGCACTTTGAGGGGAAATTCGGGGGTTTCTGAGGGGAAATTTTGGGGATTTTTGAGTGGGAATTCGGGGCTCTCTGAGAGGAAATTTGGGGAACTTTGAGGGGAAATTCGGGGATTTCTGAGGGGGAATTTGGAGGTTTCTGAGGGGAATTTGGAGGTTTCTGAGGGGAATTTGGAGGTTTCTGAGGGGAATTTGGAGGTTTCTGAGGGGAATTTGGAGGTTTCTGAGGGGGAATTCGGGGCTCTCTGAGGGGAAATTTTGGGGATTTTAGAGTGGAAATTCGGGGCTCTCTGAGGGGAAATTCGGGGCTCTCTGAGGGGGAATTTGGAGGTTTCTGAGGGGAAATTCGGGGATTTCTGAGGGGAAATTTTGGGGATTTTTGAGTGGAAATTCGGGGCTCCCTGAGGGGAAATTCGGGGCTCTCTGAGGGGGAATTCGGAGGTTTCTGAGGGGAATTTGGAGGTTTCTGAGGGGGAATTCGGGGCTCTCTGAGGGGAATTTGGAGGTTTCTGAGGGGAATTTAGAGGTTTCTGAGGGGAATTTGGAGGTTTCCGAGGTGCCGCTTTCGGGGTTCCCCTGCCGGGCTCTCCCCGAGCCTCCCCCGTTCCCTCCCCACCTCCTCCTCGCTCCTCCGGGGCAGCCGCTCCCTCAGCGCCGCCGGCAGCCGCTGCTCGGGGAGGCCGCTCCGAGCCTGGGCCCTGAGCGCCGCCAGCAGCTCCCGCTTCTCCCTCAGCCCCCACGCGCCTCTCCGGGGCCGCTCGGGGCTGCGCGGAGCCTCCGCCAAACGCGACGGGAGAAAACGGAGCCGCCGCGGCGGCTTCATGGCGGCGGCTCCCGCTTCCCCCTCACGCCGCCAAAATGGCGGCACCTGCGGCGGCTTCTTGGCGCGGTTTTAGTGACGTCACAAGAGCGCGACGGCTCCGACTTGTTGGCGCGTTTTAGTGACGTCATAGGAGCGCGACGGCTCCGACTTGTTGGCGCTGTTTTACTGACGTCACAAGAGCGCGACGGCTCATTCTTGTCGCGTTGTAAGTGACGTCAAAAGAGAGCGACAGCACAGAAAATGGCTGCGGCGGATTCTTGGCGCGTTTTTACTGACGTCACAAGGGCGCGACGGCTCCGACTTTGTTGGCGCGTTTTTAGTGACGTCAAAAGAGCGCGACAGCGCCGAAAAATGGTGGCGACGCTTTCTTGGCGGTTTTAATGACGTCACAACAGCGCGACGCGTCAGAGGGCGCGACGCGTTTTAGTGACGTCACAAGGGCGCGACGGCTCATTGTTGGCGCGTTGTAAGTGACGTCAAAAGAGCGCGACGGCACCGAAAATGGCTGCGGCGGCTTCTTCTTGGCGCGTTTTTACTGACGTCACAGGAGCGCGACGGCTCCGACTTGATGGCGCGTTTTAAGTGACGTCACAAGAGCGCGACGGCGCCGCAAAATGGCGGCGACAGATTCTTGGCGCGGTTTAATGACGTCACAAGAGTGCGACGCCTCACAGGGCGTGACGCGTTTTAGTGACGTCACAAGAGCGCGACGGCTCCTCAGTGCGTTTTTAGTGACGTCACAAGAGCGCGACGGCACCAAAAATGGCGGCGGCGTCTTCTTGGCGCGCTCTTAGTGACGTCACAAGGGCGCGACATCTCCGAGGGCGTGGCGCGGTTTCGGTGATGTCACAAGAGCGCGACGAAGCATTGGCGCGTTTTTTATGACGTCACAAGAGCGCGACGGCTCCGAATTCTTGGCGCGTTTTTCGTGACGTCAAAAGAACGCGACGGCGCAGAAAATGGCGGCAGCTGCTTGGCGCGCTTTTAGTGACGTCACAAGAACGCGACGGCGCCATCTTGGCACTGTTTTAATGACGTCACAAGAGCGCGACGGCGCCAAAATGGCGGCAGGGAGGAACCGGAAGTGGAATTTGGGGTGGGGGAGGGGTTCAGTGGGTGGGGGAGGGGTGGGGGAGGGGTCTGTGGGGGGAGGGGCGGATTTTGGGGGGCTCTCACAGGGGGGTCTCGGGGGTTTTTTCATCATCGGGGGGGCAATCGATGAAATCGGCGATCATCGTGCTGGCCTCGTCGCGCTCGTCCTCTTCCTCACCCTGAAAAAATAATAATAATTCATAAATAATTAATAAATAATTAATAAATAATAAATAATAAATAAATAATTAATCAATAATTAAGAAATAATTAATAAACAATAAATAATAAATAAATAATTAATAAATAATTAAGAAATAATAAATAAATAATAAATAATAAATAAATAATTAAAAATAATTAAAAATATTTAAGAAATAATTAATAAATAATAAATAATTAAGAAATAATTAATAAATAATAAATAAGAAACAATAAATAAATAATTAGTAAACAATAAATAAACAATAAATAATTAATAAATAATTAATAAATAATTAATAATTAATAAATAATTAAGAAATAATAAATAATAAATAAATAATTAATAAATAATTAATAAATAATAAATAATTAAGAAATAATTAATAAATAATTAATAAATAATAAATAATTAATAAATAATTAATAGCAATTAATGATTAATAAATGGAGACCCCGCCTCGAAATTTTGGGTTAAAAATTTTTGGAGTGAGAGCCCCAAAAATGTGAAAATTTTCTCCCCAAAAAAATCCAAAATTTTAACGCCGGGACCTCAAAATTCCCCAAAAAATTCAGAATTCCCAAAAATTCCCCAAAAAAATCAAAATTCCCACCTGGGATTCCCAAAAAATTTAAAATTCACCCTCAGGACCCCCAAAAATTCCAAAAAAATTCAAAATTAACTCCCAAGACCCCGAAAAATTTCAAAAAAAATCAAAATTCACCCCCAGGACCCCAAAAAATTCCCAAAATTTCCCCTCAGGACCCCAAAAAATCCCCAAAAATTCAAATTTCCCTCTCAGGATTCCCAAAAAATTCCCAAAAATTCAAAATTCACCCCCAGAATTCCCAAAAATTCCCAAAAAATTCAAAATTCCCTCCCAGGACCCCCAAAAATTCCCAAAAAATTCAAAATTCCCTCCCAGGACCCCAAAAAAATTCCTGAAAAATTCAAAATTCACCCTCAGGACCCCAAAAATTCCCCTCAGGACCCCCCAAAAAATTCAAATTTCCCTCCCAGGACCCCAAAAAAATCCCAAAAAATTCAAAATTCACCCCTAGGACCCCCAAAAATTCTCAAAAAATTCAGATTTCCCTCCCAGGACCCCAAAAAATTCCCAAAAATTTAGAATTCCCACCCAAGATTCCAAAAAATTCCTAAAAAATTCAAAATTCCATCCCAGAACCCCCAAAAAAATTCCAGAAAATTCAAATTTCACCCCCAGAATTCCCAAAAATTCCCCAAAAATTCCCAAAATTCCCCCAAATTTCTGCCCCTCCCCCCCTTTACCTGCTCCTGTCCCGGGGGGGCCTCGGGGGGCTCCTCCTGCGGGGGTGGGGGAGGGGCGGGGGGGGAGGGGCCGGGTGCCCCTGGGGGGGGTGGGGGAGGGGATTGAGGAGGGGGAGGGGGAGGGGTTTGGGGTGGGGGAGGGGCCTCCAGAGGAAGCTGAGGGTGGGGGAGGGGCGGGGCGGGGCTGGGGGGGTGGGGGAGGGGCGGTTCCGTTTCGGGGGGGTGGGGGAGGGGGAGGGGGGGTGGGGGAGGGGCGGCTTCCTCCACCTCCATGAGGAGCAGCGCCCCTCCCCCACCCTGCTCCGCCGGCCCCTCCCCCGCCCCGCCTTCCTCTTCATCCTCCTCCTCTTCCTCCTCCTCCTCCGACAGCCCCTCCCCCTCGAACTCCTCCTCTTCCTCCTCAAACTCCTCCTCTTCCTCCTCCTCGAACTCCTCCTCTTCCTCTTCCTCCTCCTCCTCGAAAAACTCCTCCTCTTCCTCCTCTTCCTCCCCAAACTCCTCCTCTTCTTCCTCTTCCTCTTCCTCCTCTTCCTCGCTGCTGTTGATGTTGATCACCGCCGGCCCCTCCCCCACCTCCTCCCCCTCCCCCACCTCCCCGACGCCGCCGCCATTTTCCTCCGCCCCGCCGCCATTTTCTTTTCCTCCTCCTCCTCCTCCTCCTCCTCCGCCGCCATTTTCCTCCTCCCCTTCATCTTCCTCCCGATCCTCCTCCTCCTCCTCCCCTCCCCCACCCTCGGGAGCCGCCGCGGGGGGGGTGGGGGGAGGGGGAGGGGGTGGGGGAGGGGGCGGCGGGGGGGGAGGGGGCGGGGCGCTCTGAACCGGAAGCGGTTGGGGCGGAACCGGAAGCGCCGCCGGCTGGACAGGAAGCGACGTCACGGCGACAGGAAGTGACGTCACGGCGACCGGAAGTGAGGTTTTTTTGGGCACGATCACCACGGAATCGTCGGAGTCGCTCTCCAGGGAAATCTCCACGTCCGAGGCCTCCTCGCGCTCGTAGTGAACGAAAACCGGGCGCCGGGGCCGCGCCCCTCCCCCACCCGCCGGCGGAGCCCCGCCCCCACCCGGCTCTGACGTCACCGGGAGGGAGGGGAGGGGTGGGGGAGGGGAGGGTTTGAAGGATGGGAGGGGTGGGGGAGGGGTGGAGGGGGGTGGGGGAGGGGAGGGGGAGGGGGGAGGGGCGCTCCAGGCCCGGCTGAGGGCGGTGAAGGTGAGGAGGAGCTCGGAGCAGAGGGAGGAGACCTGGGGGGGGAGGGGAGAGAGGTTACAGGGGGGGGATGGGGGGGATTTGGGGGGGATTTGGGGGGTCCTGAGGGGGTTTGGGGGGTCCTGGAATGGATTTGGGGGGACTTTGGGGGGTCCTGGAGGGGATTTCGGGGGTCCTGAGGGGATTTTGGGGGAATTTGGGGGGTCCTGGGGGGGATTTGGGGGGAATTTTGGGGGTCCTGAGGGGATTTGGGGGCTCCTGGAATGGATTTGGGGGGTCCTGGATTGGATTTGGGGGGTCCTGAGGGGATTCAGGGGGAATTTCGGGGGTCCTGAGGGGGATTTGGGGGGTCCTGGATTGGATTTTGGGGGATCCTGGGGAGATTCAGGGGGAATTTTGGGGGTCCTGAGGGGATTTGGGGGGTCCTGAGGGGGTCTGGAGGGTCCTGGATTGGATTTGGGGGGACTTTGGGGGGTCCTGAGGGGATTTGGGGGGTCCTGGATTGGATTTTGGGGGGTCCTGGGGGGATTTAGGGGGAATTTTGGGGGTCCTGAGAGGATTTGGGGGGTCCTGGATTGGATTTGGGGGGGTTGTGGGGAGATTTGGGGGGAATTTTGGGGGTCCTGAGGGGTTCTGGGGGGGATCTGGGGGGTCCTGGATTGGGTTTGGGGGGTCCTGGGGAGATTTGGGGGGGATTTGGGGGGTCCTGAGAGGATTTAGGGGGAATTTCGGGGGTCCTGAGGGAATTTGGGGGGAATTTGGGGGGTCCTGGATTGGATTTTGGGGGGTCCTGAGGGGATTTGGGGGGGATTTGGGGGGTCTTGTATGAGATTTGGGGAATCCTGAGGGGGTTTGGGGGGTCCTGAGGGGGTTTGGGGGGTCCTGGAATGGATTTGGGGGGACTTTGGGGGGTCCTGGAGGGGATTTCGGGGGTCCTGAGGGGATTTTGGGGGAATTTGGGGGGTCCTGGAATGGATTTGGGGGGAATTTTGGGGGTCCTGAGGGGATTTGGGGGCTCCTGGAATGGATTTGGGGGGTCCTGGATTGGATTTGGGGGGGATTTGGGGGGTCCTGGATTGGATTTTGGGGGATCCTGAGGAGATTTGGGGGGTCCTGATGGGGATTTGGGGGGGATTTGGGGGGTCCTGGATTGGATTTTGGGGGCTCCTGGGGGGATTTGGGGGGTCCTGAGGGGGTTTGGGGGATCCTGGAATGGATTTGGGGGGACTTTGGGGGGTCCTGGAATGGATTTGGGGGGTCCTGAGGGGATTTGTGGGGTCCCGGATTGGATTTTGGGGGGTCCTGGGGAGATTTGGGGGGGATTTGGGGGGGTCCTGAGGGATCCTGAGGGAATTTAGGGAGACTTTGGGGGGTCTTGGATGAGATTTGGGAGGTCCTGAGGGGATTTGGGGGGTCCTGGAAGGGGGATTTGGGGGGGATTTGGGGGGCTCTGGATGGAATTTGGGGGGGCCCTGAGGGGATTTGGGGGGATTTGGGGGGTCCTGGGGGGTCCTGGATTGGATTTTGGGGGGTCCTGGGGAGATTTGGGGGGTCCTGGGGGGTCCTGAGGGGGATTTGGGGGCTCCTGGAATGGATTTGGGGAGACTTTGGGGGGTCCTGGGGGGGATTTGGGGGGTCCTGAGGGGATTTGGGGGGTCCTGAGGGGGTCTGGAGGGTCCTGGATTGGATTTGGGGGGACTTTGGGGGATTTTGGGGGGTCCTGGGGGGGATTTGGGGGGTCCTGGAAGGGGGAAATCACCCCACAATAATTTGGGGCTGTGTCCGGGATAATTCCAGGAGATTTTTGGGATAAATTTGGAATAAATTTGGGATATTTTTGGGTTAAATTTGGGATAAATTTGGGACATTTTGGAATAAATTCAGGATATTTTGGGGCTATTTTAGGGATAATTCCAGGACATTTTTGGGATATTTTTGGAATAAATTTGGGTTAAATTTGGAATAAATTTGGGATAATTCTGAGATACTTTGGGGCTATTTTAGGGAAAATTCCAGGATATTTCAGGATATTTTTGGGATATTTTTGGGATAAATTTGGGATATTTTGGGGGATATTTTGGGGCTATTTTAGGGATAATTCCAGGATATTTTTGGGATAAATTTGGGATATTTTTGGGATAGTTTGGGGATATTTGGGGGGATATTTTGGGGCTATTTTAGGGATAATTCCAGGATATTTTTGGGATATTTCTGGGATATTTTTGGGGTGTTTTTGGGATTAATTTGGGATATTTTGGGGATATTTTGGGGCTATTTTTGTGATAATTCCAGGATATTTTTGGGATATTTTTGGGATATTTTTGGGGTGTTTTTGGGGATATTTTGGGGCTATTTTAGGGATAACTCCAGGATATTTTTGGGATATTTTTGGGATAAATTTGGGATATTTTTGGAATAAATTTGGGATATTTTTGGGATAAATTTGGGATATTTGGGGAGATATTTTGGGGCTATTTTCAGGATATTTTAGGGATAACTCCAGGATATTTTTGGGATATTTTGGGGGTGTTTTTGGGATAAATTTGGGGTTGTTTTGGTGGTCTTACCTGCACGTCGGGGTCCCTCATCCCCTGCCCGAAGGCTCTGAGCGCGCACGGCAGCGGCGGCGCGGCCCCGGGGGGGGCCCCGAGCAGCAGAGCCTGAAGGACCCCGTAGAGCCCCCCCCGACAGCGGCCGCTGGCAAAGGGGGACCCCAAAACCACCGAGGGGACCCCCAAAACCTGGGGGGGTCCCTGGGGAGGGGTTGGAGCCTGGGGAGGGGGCTCGGGGCACTGAGGAAGACGAAGGGCCAAGGGGAGCAGCAGCTCCTGGAGGCGCTGGGGGAGGGAAAGGGTTAAAAATGGGGGGGAAAGGGTTAAAAATGGGGGGAAAGGGTTAAAAATGGGGGGGAAAGGGTTAAAAATGGGGGGGAAAGGGTTAAAAATGGGGGTGGAAAGGGTTAAAAATGGGGGGGAAAGGGTTAAAAATGGGGGGGAAAGGGTTAAAAATGGGGAGGAAAGGGTTAAAAATGGGGAGGAAAGGGTTAAAAATGGGGGGGAAAGGGTTAAAAATGGGAAATTTTGGGAAATTTGGGGGAATTTCAGGAATTTTGGGGAATTTGGGGAATTTTGGGGGGGATTTTGGGGGAATTTGAAGGAATTTTGGGGAATTTTAAGGGGGTTTGAGGGGATTTGGGGGAAATTTGGGGGATTTTGGGGGATTTTGGGAAATTTGGGGGAATTTGAAGGAATTTTGGGAATTTTGGGGGAATTTGAAGGAATTTTGGGAAATTCGGGGGAATTTGGGGAATTTTGGGGGAATTTGAAGGAATTTTGGGAATTTTGGGGAATTTTAAGGGGGTTTGAGGGGATTTAGGGGGAAATTTGGGGGATTTTGGGAAATTTTGGGGGGATTTTGGGTGAATTTGGGGAATTTTGGGGGAATTTGAAGGAATTTTGGGAATTTTGGGGGAATTTGGAGAATTTTGGGGGAATTTGAAGGAATTTTGGGGAATTTTAAGGGGGTTTGAGGGGATTTGAGGGAAATTTGGGGGATTTTGGGAAATTTTGGGGGGGATTTTGGGTGAATTTGGGGGGAATTTGGGGAATTTTGGGGGAATTTGAAGGAATTTTGGGGGATTTTAAGGGGATTTGGGGGATTTGAGAAGATTTGGGGGAAATTTGGGGGATTTTGGGTGAATTTGAGGGGATTTGGGGGGATTTTGGGGGGATTTGAGGGGATTTTGGGAATTTGGGGGAATTTTTGGGAAATTTTGGGGGAATTTGGGGAGGATTTGGGGGATTTTGGGGAGATTTTGGGAAATTTGGGGAGAATTTGGGGGAATTTGGGAAAAATTTGGGGAATTTTGGGGATTTGGGGGGAATTTGAGAAGATTTGGGGGAAATTTGGGGGATTTTGGGGTATTTTGGGAGGATTTGGAAGAGTTTTGGGGGGATTTGGGGAGGGGGGATTTGGGGTAAGAAATAAAAGAAGGAATTGGAGAAAGCGAAAATTAAAAAACGGAAAATGTCAGAAAATGTCAGAAAATGTTGGAAACGATCAAAAAACTCCTGAAATTCCCTCAAATATTCCCAAAATCCCCCAAAATCCTCCCTAAATGCCCCTCAAACCCCCAAAAAACCCCTCCAGATCCCCAAAAATTCCCAAAATCCCCCCAAATATTCCCAAAATTCCCAAAATCCTCTCCAGACCCCCCAAAAATTCCCAAAAATTCCCAAATATTCCCAAATATTCCCAAAAAATTTCAAATATTCCTTAAATCCACCCAAAAATTCCCAAAAAAATCCCCAAAATCCTCTCCAGACCCCCCAAAATTCCCCAAAAATTCCCAAAAATTCCCTAAATCCACCCAAAATTTCCCAAAAAATTCCCAAAAATTCCTAAAATTCCTAAATATTCCCAAAAAATTCCCAAATATTCCTAAAATTCCCAAATATTCCCTAAATCCACCCAAAAATTCCCAAAAAAATCCCCCAAATCCTCTCCAGACCCCCCAAAATTCCCCAAAAATTCCCAAATATTCCCTAAATCCACCCAAAAATTCCCAAAAATTCCCCAAAATCCTCTCCAGACCCCCCAAAAATTCCCAAAAATTCCCAAAAATTCCCAAATATTCCCAAATATTCCCAAAAAATTCCCAAATATTCCCTAAATCCACCCAAAAATTCCCAAAAAAATCCCCAAAATCCTCTCCAGACCCCCCAAAAATTCCCAAAAATTCCTAAATCCACCCAAAATTCCCAAAAAATTCCCAAAAATTCCTAAAATTCCCAAATATTCCCAAAAAATTCCCAAATATTCCCAAAATCCACCCAAAATTCCCAAAAAATTCCCAAAAATTCCTAAAATTCCCAAATATTCCCCAAAAATTCCCAAATATTCCCTAAATCCACCCAAAATTCCTAAAAAATTCCCAAATATTCCCTAAATCCACCCAAAATTCCCCTAAAATCCCCCAAAAGTCTCTCCAGACCCCCCAAAAATTCCCAAAAAATTCCCAAAAATTCCCAAAATTCCCAAATATTCCCCAAAAATTCCCAAATATTCCTTAAATCCACCCAAAAATTCCCAAAAAAATCCCCAAAATCCTCTCCAGACCCCCCAAAATTCCCCAAAAACTCCCAATTTTTCCCCAAAATTCCCAAATATTCCCAAAAAATTTCAAATATTCCTTAAATCCACCCAAAAATTCCCAAAAAAATCCCAAAAATTCCTAAAATTCCCAAATATTCCCTAAATCCACCCAAAAATTCCCCAAAAAATCCCCAAAATCCTCTCCAGACCCCCCCAAAATTCCCCAAAATTCCCCAAAAATTCCCAAAATTCCCAAAATTCCCAAATATTCCCAAAATTCCGGGAATTCCGGCGGCTCACCCGATGAGTCTCCTCCTTGATGAGGGGTCCCCCCGTGAGGAGAATCCTGCGAAGAGCTGGGGGAGGAAAATCCCAAAAAATTGAGGGGAATTTGGGGAAATTTTGGGGATTTTGGGGAAATTTTGGGGAAATTTGGGAGGATTTGATGAATTTTGAGGAATTTGGGGAGGATTTTCGGGAATTTTTTGGGAATTTTTTGGAGGATTTGGTGAATTTTGAGGAATTTGGGGAGGATTTTAAGGAATTTTTGGGAATTTTTTGGAGGATTTGATGAATTTTGAGGAATTTTGGGGGGTTTTGGGGAGGATTTTAAGGAATTTTTGGGAATTTTGGGGGAATTTTGATCATTTTTGGGGAATTTTTGGAGGATTTTGGGGAATTTTGGAATTCCTGGGGAAGATTTTGGGGAAATTTAGGAGAATTTGGTGAATTTTGGGGGGTTTTGGGGAGGATTTTAGGGAATTTTGGGGGAATTTCGGTCAATTTCTGGGAATTTTTGGAGGATTTGAGGAAATTTTGAGGAATTTTGGGGGAATTTGGAAGAATTTGGAAAAAATTGGGGGAATTTGGGAAAATTTGGGATATTTTGGGTTGATTTTGGGTTTTTTGGGGGGTATTTTGGGTTTTTTTGGGGTATTTTGGGTTGATTTTGGGGGTTTTTGGGGGTCCTGAGTTCATTCCCAATGGTCCCAGGCAGTTTTTGGGTTGATTTTGGGAGTTTTGGGGTATTTTGGGGGTTTTTGTGATATTTTGGGTTGATTTTGGAGATTTTTGGGGGTCCCCAGCCCATTTTTAGTTTGATTTTTGGGGGTTCTTGGGGTATTTTGGGTTGATTTTGGGGTTTTTTGAGATATTTTGGGGGTTTTTGGGATATTTTGGGTGATTTTGGGGGTTTTTGGGGGTCCTGAGTTCATTCCCGGTGCTCCCAGCCTGTTTTTGGGTTGATTTTGGGGGTTTTTGGAATATTTTGGGTTGATTTTAGGGGCTTTCGGGGATCCCCAACCCAATCTTGGGTTGATTTTGGGGGTTTTTGGGTTGATTTTGGGGGTTTTTGGGGTGATTTTGGGGGTTTTTGGGGGTCCCCAGCCCGTTTATGGGGTGATTTTGGGGGTTTTTGGGGCCCTACCTGCCAGGGCGGCGGCGCAGGTGTCGCTGTTGGCCGCGGGTTCCCCTTTGCGGTGCAGGGGGAGCCCCTCGGGACCCTCCCCCAATTTGGGCCTTTTGGGGGCGCTGGGTTTGGGCTCCGCCCGCAGCTGCCAAAAAAAAACGGGGTCAGGGGGGATTTGGGGGGAATTTGGGGGGAATTTGGGGGATTTTGGGGTCCCAGGGGGGGATTTGGGGGAATTTGGGGGATTTTGGGGGAATTTGGGGGATTTTGGGGGAAATTTGGGGGATTTTGGGGTCTCAGGGGGGGATTTTGGGGGAATTTGGGGGATTTTGGGGGATTTGGGGGGAATTTGGGGGATTTTGGGGTCCCAGGGGGGGATTTGGGGGGAATTTGAGGAATTTTGGGGTCTCAGGGGGGGATTTGGGGAAAATTTGGGGGATTTTGGTGTCCCAAGGGGGGATTTGGGGGGATTTGAGGGATTTTGGGGTGAATTTGAGGAATTTTGGGGTCTCAGGAGGGGATTTGGGGGGAATTTTGGGGATTTTGGGGTGTCAGGGGGGGATTTGGGGAAAATTTGGGGGATTTTGGGGTCTCAGGGGGGGATTTGGGGGGAATTTGGGGGATTTTGGGGGAATTTGGGGGATTTTGGGGGATTTGGGGGTCCCAGAGAGGGATTTGGGGGGCATTTGAGGGATTTTGGGAGAAATTTGAGAGATTTTGGGGGGAATTTGAGGGATTTGAGGGGTCCAGGGGGGGATTTGGGGGAATTTGGGGTCCCAGGAGAGATTTGAAAAGAATTTGGGGGAATTTTTGGGTCCAGGGAGAGATTTTGGAAGATTTTGAGATCCCAGGAAGGAATTTCAGTGAATTTTTTGCATTTCAATGGAGTTTTTTGGATTTCAATGGAGTTTTTTGGGATTCCAGTGGAATTTCTGAGATTCCAGTGGAATTTTTGGGATTCCAATGAGATTTTTTTTGGATTCCAATGAGATTTTTGGGATTCCAATGAGATTTTTTTGGATTCCATCACGAATTTTCCCCTCCCAACCGTTTTTTTTTGCCCTTCCCGGGGTTCATTTTGTGCTGCAGGAAACGGGGAAGGTTTTGGGGTGAAAAAGGGAGTTTTTGGCTCACCTTGGTCCCCTCAGAGGGGGGGGAGATGTCGCTGATCAGGTGAGCCAGGAGAGCCTCGCTGGCGCTGCCGGGACCCTGCAGGATCCCCGAGGCGGCGCCGGCCACCTGCACCCACAGCTCCAGCACCTGGTACAGGCGGCATCTCACCGCCCTGGGGACCCCAAAAACGGCATCAGGGACCCCAAAAACCCCCAAAACCACCCCTGAAAACCCCAAAAACCCCAAAATTCCACCCCAAAAACCACCCTGGGAACCCCAAATCCACCCCCCTGCACCCACAGCTCCAGCACCAGGTATAGGCGGCACCGCAGCGCCCTGGGGACCCCAAAAACGGGATCAGGGACCCCAAAAACGGCATCAGGGACCCCAAAAATCCCCAAAACCCACCCTGAAAACCCCAAAAACCTCGAAATTCACCCCAAAAATGCCACCCCTGCACCCACAGCTCCAGCACCTGGTACAGGTGGCACCGCAGCGCCCTGGGGACCCCAAAAACGGGATCAGGGACCCCAAAAACCCCCAAAACCACCCCTGAAAACCCTAAAAACCACCCTGAAAACCCCAAAAACCTCAAAATTCCACCCCAAAAACCTCAAAATTCACCCTAAAATTAACCCCAAATCCACCCCCCTGCACCCACAGCTCCAGCACCGGGTACAGGTGGCACCGCAGCGCCCTGGGGACCCCAAAAATCAACTCAGGGACCCCAAAAACCCCCAAAACCATCCCCAAAAACCCTAAAAACCCCAAAAATTCACCCTAAAAACCCCAAAAACCTCGAAATTCACCCCAAAAACGCCACCCCTGCACCCACAGCTCCAGCACCGGGTACAGGCGGCACCGCAGCGCCCTGGGGACCCCAAAAACGGGATCAGGGACCCCAAAAACGGCATCAGGGACCCCAAAAACGGGATCAGGGACCCCAAAAACCCCCAAAACCACCCCAAAAACACCAAAAATTCACCCTGAAAATGCAAAAAAACCCCAAAAAACCCCAAAAACCCCCAAATCCAACTTTTCCCCATTTTTGGGTTTTTTTCCCCCATTTTTTCCAGTTTTTTCCCTTTTTTTCTCTATTTTCAGGTTCCTTTTCCTGATTTTTCTCCTTTTTTTCCCCATTTTTCCCATTTTCAGGCTCCTTTTCATCATTTTTCCCATTTTTTTCCCAATTTTCCCCATTTTTCTCCATTTTCTCTCCAATTTTTCCCCATTTTTCTCCAATTTTTCTCCCAATTTTCTCCATCTTTTTCCCACTTTCCCCCCAAATTTTCTTTATTTTTTCCCTATTTTTTCTCCCAATTTTTCCCCATTTTTTCCCAATTTTCCCCCAATTTTTCCCGTTTTTCCCAAATTTGGGATTTTTCTCCCCATTTTCCCCCCAATTTTTCCCGTTTTCCTCCCATTTCCTCCCATTTTTTCTCATTTTCCCCCCAATTTTTCCCGTTTTTTTCCCATTTTTTCCAGTTTTTTCCCCAATTTTTCCCGTTTTTCCCAAATTTGGGATTTTTCTCCCCATTTTTCTCCCATTTTTCTCCCATTTTCTCCCAATTTTTCCAGTTTTTTTCCCATTTTTTCCCATTTTTTCCATTTTTTTCCCAATTTTTCCCATTTTTCCCAAATTTGGGATTTTTCTCCCCATTTTTCCCAAATTTGGGATTTTTCTCCCCATTTTTCCCCCAATTTTCCCCATTTTTCCCCCAATTTTTCCCATTTTTTTCCCATTTTTCCCATTTTTTCTCCCAATTTTTTCCCATTTTTCCCAAATTTGGGATTTTCCTCCCCATTTTTCCCAAATTTTGGATTTTTCTCCCAATTTTTCCCCCAATTTTCCCTGTTTTTTTCCCATTTTTCCCATTTTTTCTCCCAATTTTTCCCCAATTTTTCAGTTTTTTCCCAAATCTGAGATTTTTCTCCCCATTTTTCCCAAATCTGGGATTTTTCTCCCCGTTTTTCCCAAATCTGGGATTTTTCTCCCCATTTTTCCCAAATCTGGGATTTTTCTCCCCATTTTTCCCAAATCTGGGATTTTTCTCCCCGTTTTTCCCAAATCTGGGATTTTTCTCCCCATTTTTTCCGTACCCAAAGGGTCTCTCCTGCCCTGGGGGGGGATCCCGGGAGCAGCTCCAGGAGCTCAAAACCTGCGGGAAGAGACGGCCCAAGAGGGATCCCCAGCGCACCAGACGGGCTCCACACCTGAAATTCCCAAAAATTCCATCGGAATTCCCGAAATTCCGGCAAAATTCCCGAAATTCCGGCGAAATTCCCAAAAAAATCCACCCAGAAATGCCCAAAATTCGCCCAAAATTCACCAAAATCCCAAAGATTCACCCCAAAATCCCCCCCAGGAGGCACCAGACGAGCCCCAAACCTGGAATTCCCAAAAATTCCATCGGAATTCCCGGAATTCCCAAAATTCCGGCGAAATTCCCAAAAAAATCCGCCCAGAAATGACCAAAATTCACCCAAAATCCGCCCAGAATTCACCAAAATCCCAAAGATTCACCCCAAAATCCCCCCCAGGAGGGACCAGATGAGCTCCACACCTGAAATTCCCAAAAATTCCATTGGAATTCCCAAAATTCCGGCGAAATTCCCAAAATTCCGGCGAAATTCCCAAAAAAATCCACCCAGAAATGCCCAAAATTCCCCCAAAATTCACCAAAATCCCAAAGATTCACCCCAAAATCCCCCCCAGGAGGGACCAGACGGGCTCCACACCTGAAATTCCATCGGAATTCCCAAAATTCCGGCAAAATTCCCAAAATTCCAGCGAAATTCCAAAAAAAATCCGCCCAGAAATGACCAAAATTCACCCAAAATTCACCAAAATCCCAAAGATTCACCCCAAAATCCCCCCCAGGAGGGACCCCCAGAGCCCCAAACCTGAAATTCCCAAAATTCCATCGGAATTCCCAAAATTCCCAAAATTCCAGCGAAATTCCCAAAAAAATCCACCCAGAAATGACCAAAATTCACCCAAAATCTGCCCAGAATTCACCAAAATCCCAAAGATTCGCCCCAAAATCCCCCCCAGGAGGGACCCCCAGAGCTCCACACCTGAAATTCCCAAAATTCCCCAAAATTCCATCGGAATTCCCGAAATTCCAGTGAAATTCCCAAAAAAATCCACCCAGAAATGCCCAAAATTCACCCAAAATTCACCAAAATCCCAAAGATTCGCCCCAAAATCCCCCCCAGGAGGGACCCCCAGAGCCCCAAACCTGAAATTCCCAAAAATTCCATCGGAATTCCCAAAATTCCCAAAATTCCGGCGAAATTCCCAAAAAAATCCACCCAGAAATGACCAAAATTCACCCAAAATTCACCAAAATCCCAAAGATTCACCCCAAAATCCCCCCCAGGAGGGACCAGATGAGCCCCAAACCTGGAATTCCCCAAAATTCCCAAAAATTCCATCGGAATTCCCAAAATTCCGGCGAAATTCCCAAAAAAATCCGCCCAGAAATGACCAAAATTCGCCCAAAATCCCAAAGATTCACCCCAAAAATCCCCCCCAGGAGGGACCAGACGAGCTCCACACCTGAAATTCCCCAAAATTCCATCGGAATTCCCGAAATTCCGGCAAAATTCCCGAAATTCCCAAAATTCCAGCGAAATTCCCAAAAAAATCCACCCAGAAATGACCAAAATTCACCCAAAATTCACCAAAATCCCAAAGATTCACCCCAAAATCCCCCCCAGGAGGGACCAGATGAGCCCCAAACCTGAAATTCCCAAAAATTCCATTGGAATTCCCAAAATTCCGGCAAAATTCCCGAAATTCCGGCGAAATTCCCAAAAAAATCCGCCCAGAAATGACCAAAATTCACCCAAAATTCACCCAAAATTCCCCCAATTCCCCCCCAGTAACTCCCAGTTCATCCCAGTTTGTTCCCAGTCCATCCCAGTTCACCCCAGTTCATCCCAGTTCATCCCAGTCCCATCCCAGTCCATTCCCAGTCCCTCCCAGTTTGTCCCAGTCCATTCCCAGTCCATCCCAGTCCATCCCAGTCCATTCCCAGTTCATCCCAGTCCATTCCCAGTTCATCCCAGTCCATCCCAGTCCATCCCAGTTCATCCCAGTCCATTCCCAGTCCATCCCAGTTCATCCCAGTCCATCCCAGTCCATCCCAGTTCATCCCAGTCCATTCCCAGTTCATCCCAGTCCATCCCAGTCCATCCCAGTTCATCCCAGTCCATTCCCAGTCCATTCCCAGTTCATCCCAGTCCATCCCAGTTCATCCCAGTCCCTCCCAGTTTGTCCCAGTCCATTCCCAGTTCATTCCCAGTTTATCCCACTCCATCCCAGTTCATTCCCAGTTCATCCCAGTCCCTCCCAGTCCATCCCAGTTTGTCCCA
Source organism: Poecile atricapillus (assembly GCF_030490865.1). Lineage (NCBI taxonomy): Eukaryota > Metazoa > Chordata > Aves > Passeriformes > Paridae > Poecile > Poecile atricapillus. The sequence goes on along the minus strand of NW_026708992.1, from coordinate 153,902 downwards.
ATCCATTCCCAGTTTGTCCCAGTCCATCCCAGCGACCCCAAATCCCATTCCCAGTATAAACCAGTATAAACCAGTTTGTCTCACGCCAGCACCAGCGCTCCCAGCACGTCCCAGTGACCCCGAATCCCCTCCCAGTCCCTCCCAGTTCATCCCAGTCCCTCCCAGTCCCTCCCAGTCCCTCCCAGTCCATCCCAGTCCCTCCCAGTCCCATTCCCAGTATAAACCAGTATAAACCAGTTTGTCTCACGCCAGCACCAGCGCTCCCAGCACGTCGAGGGTGTCCAGGTGCACCTGGGGCAGGAGCAGCCCCCGCAGGGGCCCCTCCCCAAACCAGCCCTGCAAACCAGTACAAACCAGTATGAACCAGTACAAACCAGTACGAACCAGTATAAACCAGTATAAACCAGTTTGGGACTCTGGATTTCGGGGTCACTCACCAGGTTCTTGCTGGTGACGTTGAGGGCGCGGCAAACGAAATCCAGAATGTCCTGAACTGGGACGGTGACTGGGGCCACGAAATCCTTACTGGGAGAGACTGGGACGTCACTGGGAGGGACTGGGAGGGACTGGGAGGGACTGGGATGGACTGGGATGGAACTGGGATGGACTGGGATGGACTGGGACGTCACTGGGAGGGACTGGGAAGGACTGGGAGGGAACTGGGAGGGACTGGGAGGGGTTTGGGGGTAACTGGGATGGACTGGGAGGGACTGGGAGGGGATTTGGGGTCACTGGGAGGGACTGGGATGGACTGGGAGGGAACTGGGATGGACTGGGATGGACTGGGATGGAACTGGGATAGACTGGGAGGGACTGGGAGGGAACTGGGAGGGACTGGGAGGGGTTTGGGGGTAACTGGGATGGACTGGGAGGGACTGGGATGGACTGGGAGGGACTGGGAGGGAACTGGGAGGGACTGGGATGGACTGGGATGGACTGGGATGAACTGGGATGGACTGGGAGGGACTGGGAAGGAACTGGGAGGGACTGGGATGGACTGGGATGGACTGGGATGAACTGGGAGGGACTGGGATGGACTGGGATGGACTGGGTTAAACTGGGATGGACTGGGAGGGAACTGGGATGGGGTTTGGGGTCACTGGGGCCACGAAATCCTTACTGGGAGAGACTGGGACGTCACTGGGAGGGACTGGGAGGGACTGGGAGGGAACTGGGAGGGAACTGGGAGGGACTGGGATGGACTGGGATGGACTGGGATGGACTGGGAGGGACTGGGATGGACTGGGAGGGACTGGGAGGGACTGGGAGGGGTTTGGGGGTAACTGGGATGGACTGGGAGGGACTGGGAGGGGATTTGGGGTCACTGGGAGGGACTGGGATGGACTGGGAGGGAACTGGGAGGGACTGGGATGGACTGGGAGGGAACTGGGAGGGACTGGGATGGACTGGGAGGGACTGGGAGGGAACTGGGAGAGACTGGGACGTCACTGGGAGGGACTGGGAAGGGGTTTGGGGTCACTGGGAGGGAACTGGGATGGACTGGGAGGGACTGGGAGGAACTGGGAGGGGGTTTGGGGTCACTGGGAGGGACTGGGAGGGACTGGGATGGACTGGGATGGACTGGGAGAGACTGGGAGAGACTGGGAGGGAACTGGGAGGGACTGGGAGGGGTTTGGGGGTAACTGGGATGGACTGGGAGGGACTGGGAGGGACTGGGAGGGGACTGGGAGGGAACTGGGAGGGAACTGGGATGGACTGGGATGGACTGGGATGGACTGGGAGGGACTGGGAGGGGTTTGGGGGTAACTGGGAGGGACTGGGAGGGACTGGGAGGGACTGGGATGGACTGGGAGGGAACTGGGATGGACTGGGAGGGAACTGGGAGGGACTGGGATGGACTGGGAAGGGGTTTGGGGTCACTGGGAGGGACTGGGAGGGAACTGGGAGGGACTGGGAGGGACTGGGACGTCACTGGGAGGGACTGGGAGGGGTTTGGGGGTAACTGGGATGGACTGGGAGGGACTGGGAGGGACTGGGAGGGGTTTGGGGGTAACTGGGATGGACTGGGTTAAACTGGGAGGGACTGGGATGGAACTGGGATGGACTGGGAGGGACTGGGAGGGAACTGGGAGGGGGTTTGGGGTCACTGGGAGGGAACTGGGAGGGACTGGGATGGACTGGGAGGGACTGGGAGGGACTGGGAGGGAACTGGGAGGGACTGGGAGGGACTGGGAGGGACTGGGATGGACTGGGAGCGACTGGGAGGGAACTGGGATGGACTGGGAGGGAACTGGGAGGGGATTTGGGGTCACTGGGGCCACGAAATCCTTACTGGGAGAGACTGGGACGTCACTGGGATGGACTGGGAGGGACTGGGAGGGAACTGGGATGGACTGGGAACAAACTGGGAGGGACTGGGAGGGACTGGGAGGGGGTTTGGGGTCACTGGGAGGGAACTGGGAGGGACTGGGAGGGAACTGGGATGAACTGGGATGAACTGGGATGGACTGGGATGGACTGGGAGAGGTTTCAGAGTTCCCAGGGTGGATTTTGGGGTGAATTTGAGGGATTTTGGGGGGGAATTTTGGGGTGAATTTGGGGGATTTGGGGAATTTTGAATATTTGATGATTTTGGGATGGATTTTGGGGTGAATTTGGGGGATTTTGGGGGGGATTTTGGAGATTTTGGGGGGGATTTTGGGGATGAATTTGGGGGATTTTTGGGGGATTTGGGAGATTTTGGGGCAGATTTGGGGAATTTTGAATATTTGAAGATTTTGGGATGGATTTTGGGGTGAATTTTGGGGGATTTTGGGGTGAATTTGGGGGATTTTGGGGGGGATTTTGGGGGGATTTTTGGGATTTTGGATATTTTGGAGGTTCAGGGGTTTTGGGGTGGATTTTGGGGTGAATTTGGGGGATTTTGGTACCTGAGGAGGAGCCTGAGGACGCGGCAGAGCCCCGAAAATCTCGAGTGCAGGGTCAGGATCCCCCCAGGGTGGGGATTTTGGGGTGAATTTGGGGGATTTTGGGGGGGATTTTGGGGTGAATTTAAGGATTTTGAATATTTGATGATTTTGGGGTGAATTTTGGGGGATTTTGGGGGGGATTTTGGGGGATTTTTGGGGGGATTTTGGGGATTTTGGATATTTTGGAGGTTTGGGGGTTTTGGGGTGAATTTTGGGGTGAATTTTGGGGATTTTGGGGGTGAATTTTGGGGATTTTGGGGATGAATTCAGGGATTTTGGAGACTTGAGAGATCCCAGGGTGGAGTTTGGGATGAATTTGAGGGATTTTGGGGGGGATTTTGGGGATTTTTGGGTGGATTTTGGGGATTTTGAATATTTGATGATTTTGGGGTGAATTTGGGGGATTTTGGTACCTGAGGAGGAGCCTGAGGACGCGGCAGAGCCCCGAAAATCTCGAGTGCAGGGTCAGGATCCCCCCAGGGTGGGGATTTTGGGGTGAATTTGGGGGATTTTGGGGTGAATTTGGGGGATTTTGGGGTGAATTCGGGGGATTTTGGGGCAGATTTTGGGATTTTGGATATTTTGAATATTTGATGATTTTGGGATGGATTTTGGGGTGAATTTGGGGGATTTTGGGGATTTTGAATATTTGATGATTTTGGGGTGAATTTGGGGGATTTTGGGGGTGAATTTTGGGGATTTTGGGGATGAATTCAGGGATTTTGGAGATTTGAGAGATCCCAGGGTGGATTTTGGGATGAATTTGGGGGATTTTGGGGGGGATTTTGGGGATTTTTGGGGGGATTTTTGGGGGGATTTTTGGGATTTTGGATATTTTGGAGGTTTGGGGGTTTTGGGGTGGATTTTGGGGTGAATTTGGGGGATTTTGGGGTGAATTTGGGGGATTTTGGGGATGAATTCAGGGATTTTGGAGATTTGAGAGATCCCAGGGTGGATTTTGGGATGAATTTGGGGGATTCTGGGGGGGATTTTGGGGGATTTTGGGGATTTTTGGGGGGATTTTTGGGGGGATTTTTGGGATTTTGGATATTTTGGATATTTGATGATTTTGGGATGGGTTTTGGGGTGAATTTGGGGGATTTTGGTACCTGAGGAGGAGCCTGAGGACGCGGCAGAGCCCCGAAAATCTCGAGTGCAGGGTCAGGATCCCCCCAGGGTGGGGATTTTGGGGTGAATTTGGGGGATTTTGGGGCAGATTTTGGGGATTTTGGATATTTTGGATAATTGATGATTTTGGGATGGATTTTGGGGTGAATTTTGGGGATTTTGGGGATGAATTCAGGGATTTTGGAGATTTGAGAGATCCCAGGGTGGATTTTGGGATGAATTTGAGGGATTTTGGGGGGGATTTTGGGGCAGATTTTGGGGATTTTGGGGCAGATTTTGGATATTTTGAATATTTGATGATTTTGGGATGGATTTTGGGGTGAATTTGGGGGATTTTGGGGGGGATTTTGGGGCAGATTTTGGGGATTTTGGATATTTTGGAGGTTTGGGGGTTTTGGGGTGGATTTTGGGGTGAATTTTGGGGGATTTTGGGGTGAATTTGGGGATTTTTGTGGGGATTTTTAGGGGGATTTTTGGGATTTTGGATATTTTGAAGGTTTGGGGGTTTTGGGATGGGTTTTGGGGTGAATTTGGGGGATTTTGGTACCTGAGGAGGAGCCTGAGGACGCGGCAGAGCCCCGAAAATCTCGAGTGCAGGGTCAGGATCCCCCCGGCGTCGCCGTCCTGGGCCGGGGGCAGCAGCAGCTCCACCCCAGGACCCTCGTAGGGGAGAGGATCTGAGACCCAAAAACATCAAAATTCACCCCAAAAAAAATCCAAAAAAAATCCAAAAAAAATCCAAAAAAAAATCCAAAAATAATCCAAAAAAAATCCCAAATGATCCCAAAATGATCCCAAATGTTGGGAATATTCCAAACCTGTCTCACATCCCTGGAAGAGGCTCCTGAGGAGCCCCAAAATCCCAAAAAAATCCCAAAAAAATAAAAAAAAATTCAAAAAAAATTCAAAAAAAAATCCAAAAAAACCCCCAAAAATCCCAAAAAAATCCCCAAAAAATCCCAAACGATCCCAAAATGATCCCAAGTTTTGGGAAGATCCCAAACCTGTCTCACATCCCTCGAAGAGGCTCCCCAGGATGCCGTGGAGCGTGGCCAGCACCCCCTGCAGCTGCTGGTGCCAGCACTCCGTGTGCCGCAGCCCCTGCGAGAATCCGCGGCCCAGCCCCGGCAGCAGCGCGTAGCACTCGCAGGCCAGCTGGAAACGGGGTGAAAACGGGGAAAAACGGTGAAAAACGGGGTCAGGGGCATCGGAAATGGGTTCAGGACCCCAAAAAACCCCCAGAATGACCCCAAAATCCACTGAAATGGCCCCAAAAAACACCAGAATTGACCCAAAATTGACCAGAATCGACCCAAAATCCACCAGAATTGGCCCAAAAAACCCCAAATCTCCCCCAAAAAATCCCGAATCTCCCCCCAAAAAAAACCCCAAAAACCCCAAATCTTTCCTAAAAAATTCCAAATTCTTCCCCAAAAAAACCCAAATCTCCCCCAAAAAGACCCCAAAATCCCAAATTCTCCCCCAAAAACCCCCAAATCTCCCCCAAAAAAATCCCAAATCTTCCCAAAAAAACCCCCAAAAACCCCAAATCTCCCCCAAAAACCCCAAATCTCCCCCAAAAAACCCCAAATCTCCCCCAAAAACCCCAAATCTCCCCCAAAAAAACCCCAAAAAACCCCAAATCTCCCCCCAAAAAACCCCAAATCTTTCCCAAAAAACCCCAAAAAACTCCAAATCTCCCCCAAAAACCCCAAATCTCCCCCAAAAACCCCAAATCTCCCCCAAAAACCCCAAATCTCCCCCAAAAACCCCAAATCTCCCCCAAAAACCCCAAATCTCCCCCAAAAAAACCCAAAAAACCCCAAATCTCCCCCAAATCTTCCCCAAAAAAACCCCAAATCCCAAATTCCCCCCAAAAAACCCCAAATCCGCCCAAAATCCCCCCAAAATTCAGCACCTGCTGCAGCCTCGGGCTCTCGCTGTCGATGCGCGCCAGGAAATGCGCCGCCAGCTTCCCCTGAGGAATTGGGGAGGGTTTGGGGGGTCCCAGGCTCGAGACCCCTCCCCAAATTCCACCCAAATTTGGGGAGGGGGATCTGGGGAAACTCCAGAATTGGGGAGGGGGCTCAGGGGAGCCTCAAAATTTGGGGAGGGGGCTCGGGGAAAGCCCAAAATTGAGAATTTGGCTTGGGAAATCCCTCGAATTTGGGGAGGGGGCTCAAAGGGGAGCCCCAAAATTTGGGGAGGGGGCTCAGGGGAAGCCCAAGAATTTGGGGAGGGGGATCTGGGGAAACTCCAGAATTGGGGAGGGGGCTCAGGGGAACCTCAAAATTTGGGGAGGGGGCTCGGGGAAAGCCCAAAGTTGAGAATTTGGCTTGTGGAACCTTTGAATTTTGGGGAGGGGGCTCAAAGGGGAGCCCCAAAATTTGGGGAGGGGGCTCAGGGAGAGCCCCAAAATTTGGGGAGGGGGCTCTGGGGAAACTCCAGAATTGGGGAGGGGGCTCAGGGGAGCCTCAAAATTTGAGGAGGGGGCTCGGGGAAAGCCCAAAGTTGAGAATTTGGCTCGGGGAAACTCTGAAATTTGGGGAGGGGGCTCAAAGGGGAGCCCCAGAAATTGGGGAGGGGGCTCAGGGGAAGCTCAGAAATTTGGGGAAGGGGATCTGGGGAAACTCCAGAATTGGGGAGGGGGCTCAGGAGAACCTCAAAATTTGGGGAGGGGGCTCGGGGAAAGCCCAAAGTTGAGAATTTGCCTTGGGAAATCCCTCGAATTTGGGGAGGGGGCTCAAAGGGGAGCCCCGGAATTTGGGGAGGGGGCTCAGGAAGAGACCCAGAATTTGGGGAGGGGGCTCGGGGGAACCTCAAAACTTGGGGAGAGGGCTCAAAAAACCCCTAAAATTTGGGGAGGGGGCTTTAAAAAACCCCTAAAATTTGGGGAGGGGGCTCAAAAAACCCTAAAATTTGGGGAGGGGTCTCAGGGGAAGCTCAGAATTTGGGGAGGGGTCTCAGGGGAAGCTCAGAATTTGGGGAGGGGTCTCAAGGGAAGCTCAGAATTTGGGGAGGGGTCTCAGGGAGAGCCCCAGAATTTGGGGAGGGGGCTCAGAGGAAGCTCAGAAATTTGGGGAGGGGGCTCAAAAAAACCCTAAAATTTGGGGAGGGGTCTCAAGGGGAAGCTCAGAATTTGGGGAGGGGGCTCGGGGGAAGCTCAGAATTTGGGGAGGGGGCTCGGGGGAAGCTCAGAATTTGGGGAGGGGGCTCAAAAAACCCCTAAAATTTGGGGAGGGGGCTCAAAAAACCCCTAAAATTTGGGGAGGGGTCTCAGGGGAAGCTCAGAATTTGGGGAGGGGTCTCAAAGGAACCTCAAGATTTGGGGAGGGGGCTTTAAAAAACCCCTAAAATTTGGGGAGGGGGCTCAGGGGAAGCTCAGAATTTGGGGAGGGGTCTCAAGGGAAGCTCAGAATTTGGGGAGGGGGCTCAGGGGAAGCTCAGAATTTGGGGAGGGGTCTCAGGGAACCCCCCAAATTAATTTGGGGAGGGGTCTCACCCTCATGGAGCCGCAGGCACCGGGGTAGAAGGAGAGGCAGGACTTGATCCCCTCCAGGGTGGAGACTTCGCACTGAGGAAGAGGAGGAAAAGAAAGGGTTGAGACCCCTCCCCAAATTCCTGGAGACCCCTCCCCAAATTCCCAAAGACCCCTCCCCAAATTCCCAGAGACCCCTCCCCAAATTCCCAAAAATCCCCCAAAAATTCCCAAAAATCCCCCAAAAATTCCCTCTAAATGAGGCCAAAAATGCCCAATTTGGGGGGGAATCCATCGAGACCCCTCCCCAAATTCCCAGAGACCCCTCCCCAAATTCCTGGAGAACCCTCCCCAAATTCCTGGAGACCCCTCCCCAAATTCCTGGAGACCCCTCCCCAAAATTCCCAAAAATTCCCAAAAAATCCCCAAAATTTGCTCTAAATGAGGCCAAAAACGCCCAATTTGGGGGAGAAATCCATCGAGACCCCTCCCCAAATTCCTGGAGACCCCTCCCCAAATTCCCAGAGACCCCTCCCCAAATTCCCAGAGACCCCTCCCCAAATTCCCAAAAAATTCCCAAAAATTCCCAAAAATCCCCCAAAAATTCGCTCTAAAAGAGGCCAAAAACGCCCAATTTGGGGGGGAATCCATCGAGACCCCTCCCCAAATTCCCAGAGACCCCTCCCCAAATTCCCAAAGACCCCTCCCCAAATTCCCAAAAATCCCCCAAAAATTCCCAAAAATTCCCCAAAAATTCGCTCTAAACGAGGCCAAAAATGCCCAATTTGGGGGGGAATCCATTGAGACCCCTCCCCAAATTCCTGGAGACCCCTCCCCAAAATTCCCGGAGACCCCTCCCCAAATTCCCAAAGACCCCTCCCCAAATTCCCAAAAATTCCCCAAAATTCCCCAAAAATTCGCTCTAAATGAGGCCAAAAATGCCCAATTTGGGGGGGAAATCCATCGAGACCCCTCCCCAAATTCCTGGAGACCCCTCCCCAAATTCCTGGAGACCCCTCCCCAAATTCCCGGAGACCCCTCCCCAAATTCCCAAAAATTCCCAAAAATTCCCCAAAAATTCCCTCTAAATGAGGCCAAAAATGCCCAATTTGGGGGGGAAATCCATTGAGACCCCTCCCCAAATTCCCAAAGACCCCTCCCCAAATTCCTGGAGACCCCTCCCCAAATTCCCAAAGACCCCTCCCCAAATTCCTGGAGACCCCTCCCCAAATTCCCAAAAATTCCCCCAAAAATTCCCCAAAATTTGCTCTAAACGAGGCCAAAAATGCCCAATTTGGGGGGGAAATCCATCGAGACCCCTCCCCAAATTCTTTGGGATCCTCAAAACCCCCCCAGACCCCTCCCCAAATTCCCCCTGAAGCCCCCAGACCCATTTCATCCTCTTTTTAACCCTTTCTGCTCCAGTTTTAACCCCTTTAATTCCCATTTTAATCCCGTTTTTTCCCATTTTTTCCAATTCTAACCCCGTTTTTTCCACTCTTTACCCTCCCACCCTCCCCCCCGAAGCCCCCAGACCCATTTCAGCCCCCAGACCCATTTCACCCCTCTTTAACCCTTTCTCCTCCCATCTTAACACCTTTTATCCCCACTTTAACCCCATTTTAATGCAATTTTTTCCCATTTTTTCCAATTCTAACCCCGTTTTTTCCACTCTTCACCCTCCCACCCACCCCCCCCGAAGCCCCCAGACCCATTTCAGCCCCCAGACCCATTTAACCCCTTTTTAACCCTTTCTTTTCCCATCCTAACCCCTTTTATCCCCACTTTAACCCCTTTTAACCCAATTTTTTCCCATTTTTTCCAATTTTAACCCTGTTTTTTTCACCTTTTGCCCCAAACCCCACCCCCCGAAGCCCCCAGACCCATTTCAGCCCCCAGACCCATTTCACCCCTTTTTAACCCTTTCTCCTCCCGTTTTAACCCCTTTTATCCCCACTTTAACCCCATTTTAACCCAGATTTTCCCATTTTTCCCAATTCTAACCCCGTTTTTTCCACCTTTTACCCCAACCCCCACCCCCCCGAAGCCCCCAGACCCATTTCAGCCCCCAGACCCATTTCAACCCCTTTTTAACCCTTTCTCCTCCCACTTTGCCACTTTTAATCCTCACTTTAACCTCTTTTAACCCAATTTTTTCCCATTTTTTCCAATTTTAACCCCGTTTTTTCCACTCTTCACCCTCCCACCCTCCCCCCCGAAGCCCCCAGACCCATTTCAGCCCCCAGACCCATTTCAACCCCTTTTTAACCCTTTCTCCTCCCACTTTGCCACTTTTAATCCCCACTTTAACCCCTTTTAACCCAATTTTTTCCCATTTTTTCCAATTCTAACCCCGTTTTTTCCACTCTTCACCCTCCCACCCCTCCCCCCCGAAGCCCCCAGACCCATTTCAGCCCCCAGCCCCATTTCACCTCGGGCCTGAGGGCCAGCAGGGAGGTGAGGATCCCGGGGATGTGGTTGGTGCCGATGTCCCGAGCCAGCTCCGGCAGCTGAGCCGAGAATCGCAGCAGCTCCCGCAGCACCGAGACCCCCAAAGACACGGTGGGAGGGGGGTCCTGGGACTGGGGGGACCCCAAAATTCATCAGGACCCCTCCCCAAATTGGAGACCCCCACCCAAAATTGACCTGATTGAAATAAACCTAAAAAAACCCCAAAAATGGGCAAAAAATGGATAAAAAATGGCCAAAAATGGGGGAAAATCACCCAAAAATGGGGTGTGGGACCCCCCAAAGACACCGTGGGAGGGGGGGCCTGGGACTGGGGGGACCCCAAAACTCATCAGGACCCCTCCCCAAATTGGAGACCCCCACCCAAAATTGTCCCGATGGAAATAGACCCAAAAAAACCCCAAAAATGGGCAAAAAATGGATAAAAAATGACCAAAAATGGGGGAAAGGGAAGAGCCCAAAGAGCCCCAGGGTGTCCCCAAATGTCCCCCAGGTGTCCCCAGGTGTCCCCAAATGTCCCCCAGGTGTCCCCAAGGTGTCCCCAGGTGTCCCCAGGTGTGTTCCAGGTGGGTTCCAGACTGGGTTCCAGATTATTCTAGACTGGGTTCTAGATCAGGTTCTAGACTCGGTTCTAGAACGTTCTAGACTCGGTTCTAGATCAGGTTCTGGAACGTTCTAGAGGTTCTAGATTGTTCTAGACTGGGTTCTAGAGGTTCTAGACTCGGTTCTAGACTCGGTTCTAGAACGTTCTAGAGCAGGTTCTAGATCGTTCTAGACTGGGTTCTAGAGGTTCTAGACTCGGTTCTAGAGCAGGTTCTAGAACATTCTAGAGGTTCTAGATTGTTCTAGACTGGGTTCTAGATCGTTCTAGACTCGGTTCTAGACTCGGTTCTAGATCGGGTTCTGGACTGGGTCCCAGGTGTCCCCATGTCCCCCCAGGTGTCCCCAGGTGCTCTCACCTGTAGCAGGTGCTGCAGGAGGCGGAGCCAGCCCAGGTGTGTCCCCATGTCCCCAGGTGTCCCCAGGTGTATCTCAGGTGTCCCCATGTCCTCCCAGGTGTGTTTCAGATGTCCCCAGGTGTCCCCATGTCCCCAGGTGTGTCCCCAGGTGTCCCCAGCTGTCCCCATGTCCCCAGGTGTGTCTCAGATGTCCCCAGGTGTCCCCATGTCCCCCCAGGTGTCCCCAGGTGTGTCTCAGATGTCCCCAGGTGTCCCCAGGTGTCCCCAGGTGCTCTCACCTGTAGCAGGTGCTGCAGGAGGCGGAGCCAGCCCAGGTGTGTCCCCATGTCCCCAGGTGTCCCCAGGTGTGTCCCCAGGTGTCCCCAGGTGTCCCCAGGTGTCCCCATGTCCCCCCAGGTGTCCCATGTGCTCACCTGGAGCAGGTGCTGCAGGAGGCGGAGCCAGCCCAGGTGTGTCCCCATGTCCCCCCCAGGTGTCCCCAGGTGTCCCCAGGTGTATCTCAGGTGTCCCCATGTCCTCCCAGGTGTGTCTCAGGTGTCCCCAGGTGTCCCCTCAGGTGTCCCCAGGTGTATCTCAGGTGTCCCCACCTGTCCCCATGTCCCCCCAGGTGTCCCCAGCCCCCCCAGGTGTCCCCAGGTGTCCCCAGGTGTGTCCCCATGTCCCCAAGTGTCCCCAGGTGTGTCCCCATGTCCCCAGGTCTATCTCAGGTGTCCCCAGGTGTCCCCAGGTGTGTCCCCATGTCCCCCCAGGTGTCCCCAGGTGCTCTCACCTGTAGCAGGTGCTGCAGGAGGCGGAGCCAGCCCAGGCAGTGCTGCTGGAAGGCCTCGGTCGGGCTCTCGCTCACCAGCAGGGACAGGAGGCACAGCCCCTCGAACCTGCAACGCCATTGGCTCAGCCGGGACACGCCTCCAGAGCCGGGACACGCCATTGGCTGAGCCGGGACACGCCCCCAGAGCCGGGACACGCCATTGGCAGAGACGGGACACGCCCCCAGAGCCGGGACACGCCATTGGCTGAGCCGGGACACGCCCCCAGAACCGGGACACGCCATTGGCTGAGACGGGAAACGCCCCCAGAACCGGGACATCCCATCGGCTGAGCCGGGACACGCCCCCAGAACCGGGACATCCCATTGGCTGAGCCGGGACACGCCCCCAGAACCAGGACATCCCATTGGCTGAGCCGGGACACGCCCCCAGAACCGGGACATCCCATTGGCTGAGACGGGACACGCCCCCAGAGCCGGGACATCCCATTGGCTGAGCTGGGACACGCCCCCCCCAAGCAGGCACAGCCCCTCGAACCTGCAACGCCATTGGCTGAGCTGGGACAGGCCCTCGAGCTGGGACACGCCCCCTCCCACACCGGGACACGCCATTGGCTGAGCCGGGACACGCCCATCCAGCCGGGACACGCCATTGGCTGAGCCCCCCATCCCTATTGGCTGCTCTATGGAACTCCAAGCCCCGCCCCCTTTCCCTTATAAGGACATCCTGTGGAAGGGTGTGGCCCATACATTGAATCTGATTGGCTGAGATAAAGCCACGCCCCCCCATTCAGGATTTTTCATTGGCGGCTCCAAGCCCCGCCCCTTTTCCCTTATAAGGACATACCAGAGCAGGGCGTGGCTCAATCCTGGACTCTGATTGGCTGGGATGAAGCCACGCCCACCCTGCCACACCCAATCACTGAGCCCCACCCACCCTAATTAATTATGCAAGGCCACACCCACAATTAGCAAAGCAATTGGGGAAGCTCAGTTGGCCCCGCCCCCTCCTCCTGATTGGCTCCTTCACATCCAGAGGACGATTCTGATTGGCTACGACCCCGCCATGCCCCCCACGCCGCGTTCCCATTGGCCGGCGCTCAGCCCCGCCCACCCCACGGGAACAGCCAATGAGGCAGTGGCAGGGGAGGGTCCTGGGCTGTGATTGGCCGGCGGAGCTGTCACTCACCGCGTCTTCATGGAGCTCAGGCGGGCGCTGGTGACGCCGAGGAGACCCCCGAGAGCGGCCTGGGGGGTCAAAGGTCACACAGGGGTCACTCAGAGGTCAAAGGTCACCCAGGGGTCACCCAGGGGTCACCCAGGGGTCACCGAGGGGTCAAAGGTCACACAGGGGTCACCAAGCAGTCAAAGGTCACCCAGGGGTCACTCAGGGGTCACTGAGAGGTCATTCAGGGGTCACCGAGGGGTCAAAGGTCAGCCAGGGGTCACCCAGAGGTCACCCAGGGGTCATTCAGAGGTCAAAGGTCACCCAGGGGTCACTCAGCGGTCACTGAGGGGTCATTCAGGGGTCACTGAGGGGTCACCAAGGGGTCACTGAAGGGTCAGGGGTCACTCAGAGGTCACTGAGGGGTCACTCAGGGGTCAAAGGTCACTCAGGGGTCACTGAGGGGTCATGGGTCATTCAGAGATCATTCAGAGGTCACTGAGGGGTGACTGAAGGGTCAGGGGTTACTCAGAGGTCACTCAGGGGTCACTGAGGGGTCACCGAAGGGTCAGGGGTCGGTCAGGGGTCACTCAGAGGTCACTCAGGGGTCACCAAGGGGTCAGGGGTCACTCAGAGGTCACTCAGGGGTCATTCAGAGGTCACTGAGGGGTCACTCAAAGGTCAGGGGTCACTCAGGGGTCACCAAACACTCCCGAAGGGTCACTGTGGGGGTCAAAGGTCAGGTGGGCGTGGCCGGAAGTCACATGTGAGCTGGGGGCGGGGCCTCAGGTTTGGGGGAATTCCGGTTTTTTGGGGCCCTGAGCCCTGAGGAGATCCCGATTTTCAGGAAAGATCCCGAATTTTGGGAAGGATCTCGATCCCTGAGGGAATTCCCCATTTTCTGGGAGCCAGATCCCTGAGAGGGTCCCGATTTTTGGGAAGGATCCCGATTTTCAGGAAAAATCCCGATTTTTGGGAAGGACCCCGATTCCTGAGGGGATCCCGATTTTCAGGAAGGATCTCGATCCCTGAGGGAATTCCCGATTTTCAGGACAGATCCTGATTTCTAGGACAGATCCCGATTCCTGAGGGGATCCCGATTTTCAGGACAGATCCCGATTTTCAGGACAGATCCCGATTCCTCAGGGAATTCCCGATTTTCCGGAAAGATCCTTATTTTTGGGAAGGACCCCAATTCCTGAGGGAATCCCAGATTTTCAGGACAGATCCCGATTCCTGAGGGGATTCCCAATTTTCAGGACAAATCCCGATTTTCAGGACAGATCCCGGTTTTCGGGAAGGACCCCAATTCCTGAGGGAATTCCCGATTTTCAGGAAGGACCCCAATCCCTGAGGGAATTCCCGATTTTCAGGAAGGACCCCAATTCCTGAGGGAATTCCCGATTTTCAGGACAGATCCCGGTTTTCGGGAAGGACCCCAATTCCTGAGGGAATTCCCGATTTTTGGGAAGGATCCCAATTCCTGAGGGAATTCCCGATTTTCAGGACAGATCCCGATCCCTGAGGGAATTCCCGATTTTCGGGAAGGACCCCAATTCCTGAGGGAATTCCCGATTTTCAGGAAGGATCCCAATTCCTGAGGAAATTCCCGATTTTCAGGACAGATCCCGATTCCTGAGGGAATCCCCGATTTTCAGGACAGACCCCGATTTTCGGAAAGGACCCCAATTCCTGAGGGAATTCCCGATTTTCAGGACAGATCCCGATCCCTGAGGGAATTCCCGATTTTCGGGAAGGACCCCAATTCCTGAGGGAATTCCCGATTTTCAGGACAGATCCCAATTCCTGAGGGAATTCCCGATTTTCAGGAAAGATCCCGATTCCTGAGGGAATTCCCGATTTTCAGGACAGATCCCGATTTTTGGGAAGGACCCCAATTCCTGAGGGAATCCCCGATTTTCAGGAAGGACCCCAATTCCTGAGAGAAATCCCCGATTTTCAGGACAGATCCCGATTTTCGGGAAGGATCCCAATTCCTGAGGGAATTCCCGATTTTCAGGAAAGATCCCGATTTTCAGGACAGACCCCGATTTTCGGGAAGGATCCCAATTCCTGAGGGAATTCCCGATTTTCGGGAAGGACCCCAATCCCTGAGGGAATTCCCGATTTTCGGGAAGGACCCCAATTCCTGAGGGAATTCTCGATTTTCAGGACAGATCCCGATTTTCGGGAAGGACCCCAATTCCTGAGGGAATTCCCGATTTTCAGGAAAGATCCCAATTCCTGAGGGAATTCCCGATTTTCAGGACAGATCCCGATCCCTGAGGGAATTCCCGATTTTCGGGAAGGACCCCAATTCCTGAGGGAATTCCCGATTTTCGGGAAGCACCCCGCCCCCTCAGGGAGTTCCCGCCCTTTTGCCCTCACGACCCCTGAGGGAAACCCCGTTTTTTCCCGCCGATCCCTGAGGATGAGGGGTGGGGGGGGGGGAACTCTCGCTCTCCCTCAGGCGGAGCCGCCATTTCTGAGGGGAACATTCCCCCGGCCCCGCCTTTACCTGAGTCCCGGCGCTGTCGCGGAGGCCCCGGACGATCCCCGGGATCGCTCGGCGGTGCGGGGGCAGCGCCGACAGCGCCGAGAGCGCCTCGAGCAGCGGCGCGGCCGGAGGGGCCCGCGGAGCCGCCACCGCCGCCATCGCTGCTTCTTCTCCGGCGCGCGCCGCTGACGTCACAGCGCGGGAAAAAAGGGGGCGGGGTTTGCGTGAGGGGGAGTGGGCGGAGCTTCGCGGGGAAGCGCCAAAAAAGGAAATAAGGGGCGTGGCCTAAGGGAGCACGGCTATAAAAGGTAATGAGGGGGCGTGGCTTAGAGGGAGAGTCACCATAAAAGGTAATAAGGGGGCGTGGCTTAGGCGCCCGGCGCTCCATAAAAGGCAATGAATGGGCGTGGCTTACGCGACCTCTGCTCTATATAAGGCAATGAAGGGGCGTGGCCTGGAACAAAGCCGCTTATAAATATGCAGTGAGGGGGCGCGGCCTGGATAAATCTCTATAAAAGGTCGCGAATCAAAGCAAAGTTTTTATAAAATTAAAATAAAAAGCGTCGCCCGGGTAAAAATCAGCGCTGTAAAAGACAACGAGAGGCGCGGGCTGGATCAAAGCGGCTCCAAAGCAGGTAATGAGGGCCGCGGCCTGCAGAGCAGCACTATAAACGCGATGAAATTCCTCCTAAGTCGTTTTATTGCTTTAAAACGCGATAAAATCCTCCGGAGGTGAGTCTGAGGTGGCTGTGGGGATATTTGTGGTGAATAAAACTTTTTTTTTGCAGCGCGCAGAGATTTTGAGGCGATTCCGGCAACATTTGCGCCGCTGAGCAGCTTTGGAGGACCCAAAAGCACCGAGACGCGGCCGGAGGAGGCGGCGCCACCACCGAGTTGCGTCTAGAACGTCCCCACAGGAGGGCGCTTCCTGTCACGTGACGGGAATGCCGCGCTGCCATTGGTGAAGAGCGGGAACGGCGGGAGAAGAACCGGAAGCGGCGGGAGAAGAGCGGAACCGGACAGAGAAGAGCGGAACCGGCGGGAGAAGAACCGGAAGCGGCGGGAGAAGAACCGGAAGCGGCGCGGGCGCCATGGCGGGGTTCGGCGTGGCCAACGAGCGGCTGCGGGCGCTGGAGGAGCTGGAGCGGGAAATCGGCGCCTCCCTGCAGAGCGCGGGTGGGCGTGGCCTCCTTCAGGGGGCGGGGCTTGCGCGGGAGAAGGGGAGGAGCCTGGGGAAGGCGGTGGGCGGGGTTTGGTTGCCATGGTGATGAGGGGCGGTGATTGGCAGGGTTGGAGGGGCGGGGTTTGGTTGCCATGGTGATGAGGGGCGGTGATTGGCAGGGTTGGAGGGGCGGGGTTTGGTTGCCATGACGATGAGGGGCGGTGATTGGCAGGGTTGCAGGGGGCGGGGTTTGGTTGCCGTGGTGATGAGGGGCAGTGATTGGCAGGGTTGCAGGGGGCGGGGTTTGGTTGCCATGGCGATGAGGGGCGGTGATTGGCAGGGTTAGAGGGGGCGGGGTTTGGTTGCCATGGCGATGAGGGGCAGTGATTGGCAGGGTTAGAGGGGGCGGGGTTTGGTTGCCATGGCGATGAGGGGCAGTGATTGGCAGGGTTGGAGGGGGCGGGGTTTGGTTGCCATGGTGATGAGGGGCGGTGATTGGCAGGGTTGGAGGGGGCGGAGTTTGGTTGCCATGGCGATGAGGGGCGGTGATTGGCAGGGTTGCAGGGGGCGGGGTTTGGTTGCCATGGCGATGAGGGGCGGTGATTGGCGGGTTCAGAGGGGGCGGGGTTTGGTTGCCATGGCGATGAGGGGCGGTGATTGGCAGGGTTGGAGGGGGCGGGGTTTGCTTGCCATGGCGATGAGGGACAGTGATTGATAGGGTTGGAGGGGGCGGGGTTTGGTTTCCATGGTGATGAGAGGCGGGGCGGTGATTGGCGGGTTCAGAGGGGGCGGAGTTTGGTTGCCATGGTGATGAGGGGCGGTGATTGGCAGGGTTGGAGGGGCGGGGTTTGGTTGCCATGGTGATGAGGGGCGGGGTTGTGATTGGCGGGGTTTGGTTGCCATGGCGATGAGGGACGGTGATTGGCGGGTTCAGAGGGGGCGGGGTTTGGTTGCCATGGTGATGAGGGGCAGTGATTGGTGGGTTCAGAGGGGGCGGGGCTTGGTTGCCATGGTGATGAGGGGCGCGGGCGGTGATTGGCGGGTTCAGAGGTTGCCATGGTGATGAGGGGCGGTGATTGGCAGGCTTTGAGGGGGCGGGGCCAGCGTTAAACGGACCAATGGGAGAGCGCGAAACGGGGTCAGAGGCCATGGGGGCGTGTCCAGGTGTTCCCAGGTGTGTCCAGGTGTTCCCAGGTGTGATCCAGGTGTTTTTCCAGGTCTGGTGATCCTGGAATTGTCCAAGGAGAAGCCCCAGGAGCGTCACCTGGACCGTCAGGGGTGGGGTTTGGGGGTCCCCAGGTGTGTCCCGGTGTGATCCAGATGTTCCCAGGTGTGATCCAGATGTTCCCAGGTGTGATCCAGATGTTTTTCCAGGTCTGGTGATCCTGGAATTGTCCAAGGAGAAGCCCCAGGAGCGTCACCTGGACCGTCAGGCCGCGCAGTTCGGAGCCGCCGTGGCCAAGGTGGAGGCCGAGCTCTCGGCCCAGATCCGGTACCTGACCCAGGTGAGCACCCGGGGGGGTCCCAGGTGAGGTTTGGGGGGTCCCAGGTGAGGTTTGGGGGGTCCCAGGTGAGGTTTGGGGAGGTTTGGGGGGTCCCAGGTGAGGTTTGGGGGGTCCCAGGTGAGGTTTGGGGAGGTTTGAGGGGTCCCAGGTGAGGTTTGGGGTCCCCCAGGTGAGGTTTGGGTGTGCCCAGGTGAGGTTTGGGGGCTCCAGGTGAGGTTTGGGGGGTCCCAGGTGGGGTTTGGGGGGTCCCAGGTGAGGTTTGGGGGGTCCCAGGTGGGGTTTGGGGTCCCCCAGGTGAGGTTTGGGGGTCCCAGGTGAGGTTTGGGGGTCCCAGGTGAGGTTTGGGGTCCCAGGTGAGGTTTGGGGGTCCCAGGTGAGGTTTGGGGGGTCCCAGGTGAGGTTTGAGGGGTCCCAGGTGTATTTTGGGGGGTCCCAGGTGAGGTTTGGGGTCCCCCAGGTGGGGTTTTGGGGGTCCCAGGTGTATTTTGGGTGTCTCAGGTGAGATTTGGGTATCCCCAGGTAGATTTTGGGTGTATTTTGGGTGTCCCCAGCTGGAATTTGGGGGTTTTTGGGCTCCCCAGGTGTATTTTGGGCTCCCCAGGTGTATTTTAGGTGTCTCAGGTGCGTCCCCAGGTCTATTTTGGGTGTCCCCAGGTGTATTTTGGGTGTCCCAGGTGAGTTTTTAGGGCTCCCCAGGTGTATTTTGGGTATCTCAGGTGCGTTTTTAGGTGTCTCAGGTGTACTTTGGGTGTATTTTGGGTGTCTCAGGTGCGTTTCCCCTCTCCCAGGTGGCCCCAGGTGTATTTTGGGTATCCCAGGTGTATTTTGGGTGTCTCAGGTGTATTTTGGGTGTCTCAGGTGTATTTTGGGTGTATTTTGGGTGTCTCAGGTGCGTTTCCCCCCTCCCAGGTGTCCCCAGGTGTATTTTGGGTGTCCCAGGTGTATTTTGGGTGTATTTTGGGTGTATTTTGGGTGTCTCAGGTGTATTTTGGGTATCCCAGGTGTATTTTGGGTGTATTTTGGGTGTATTTCGGCTGTCTCAGGTGCATTTTCCCCCTCCCAGGTGTCCCCAGGTGTATTTTGGGTGTCTCAGGTGTGTCTCAGGTGTATTTTAGGTGTTCCAGGTGTATTTTGGGTGTCTCAGGTGTATTTTGGGTGTCTCAGCTGTGTCCCCAGGTGTATTTTGGGTGTCTCAGGTGAGTTTTTTGGGCTCCCCAGGTGTATTTTGGGTATCCCCAGGTAGATTTTGGGGGTTTTTTGGGCTCCCCAGGTGTATTTTAGGTGTCCCAGGTGTATTTTGGGTATCTCAGGTGTATTTTGGGTGTCCCCAGGTCGATTTTGGGGGTTTTTAGATGTCACAGGTGTATTTTGGGTGTATTTTGAGTATCCCAGGTGTCCCCAGGTGTATTTTGGGTGTATTTTGGGTGTATTTTGGGTATCTCAGGTGTATTTTGGGTGTCCCAGGTGTATTTTGGGTGTATTTTGGGTGTCCCAGGTGTATTTTGGGTGTCACAGGTGTATTTTGGGTGTATTTTGAGTATCCCAGGTGTCCCCAGGTGTATTTTGGGTGTATTTTGGGTATCTCAGGTGTATTTTGGGTGTATTTTGGGTGTATTTTGGGTGTCTCAGGTGTATTTTGGGTGTATTTTGGGTGTCCCAGGTGTATTTTGGGTGTATTTTGGGTATCCCAGGTGTATTTTGGGTGTCTCAGGTGTATTTTGGGTGTCCCAGGTGTATTTTGGGTGTATTTTGGGTGTATTTTGGGTGTCCCAGGTGTATTTTGGGTGTCTCAGGTGCGTTTCCAGGTGTATTTTGGGCTCCCCAGGTGTATTTTGGGTGTATTTTGGGTGTCTCAGGTGCATTTTCCCCTCTCCCAGGTGTCCCCAGGTGTATTTTGGGTGTCCCAGGTGTATTTTGGGTGTCCCCAGGTGTATTTTGGGTGTATTTTGGGTATCTCAGGTGCGTTTCCCCTCTCCCAGGTGTCCCCAGGTGTATTTTGGGCTCCCCAGGTGTATTTTGGGTGTATTTTGGGTGTCTCAGGTGTATTTTGGGTGTCTCAGGTGTATTTTGGGTGTATTTTGAGTATCCCAGGTGTCCCCAGGTGTATTCCAGGTGTCTCAGGTGTGTTTCCAGGTGTATTTTGGGCTCCCCAGGTGTATTTTGGGTGTCTCAGGTGCGTTTTCCCCCCTCCCAGGTGGCCACAGGTGTATTTTGGGTATCTCAGGTGTATTTTGGGTGTATTTTGGGTGTATTTTGGGTGTGTCAGGTGTACTTTGGGTGTATTCCAGGTGTCTCAGGTGCGTTTCCCCCCTCCCAGGTGTCCCCAGGTGTATTTTAGGGGTCCCAGGTGAGTTTTTAGGGCTCCCCAGGTGTATTTTGGGTGTCTCAGGTGCGTTTTCCCCCCTCTCAGGTGGCCACAGGTGTATTTTGGGTGTCCCCAGGTGTATTTTGGGTGTCCCAGGTGTATTTTGGGTGTATTTTGGGTGTCCCAGGTGTATTTTGGGTGTATTTTCGGTGTCTCAGGTGTATTTTGGGAGTATTTTGGGTGTATTTTGGGTGTATTCCAGGTATCTCAGGTGAGTTTCCCCTCTCCCAGGTAGCCACAGGTGTATTTTGGGTGTCTCAGGTGTATTTTGGGTGTATTTTGGGTGTATTTTGGGTGTATTTTGGGTGTATTTTGGGTGTCTCAGGTGCATTTCCAGGTGTATTTTGGGCTCCCCAGGTGTATTTTGGGTGTATTTTGGGTATCTCAGGTGCGTTTCTCCCCTCCCAGGTGGCCCCAGGTGTATTTTGGGTGTCTCAGGTGTATTTTGGGTATCCCAGGTGTATTTTGGGTGTATTTTGGGTGTCCCAGGTGTATTTTGGGTGTATTTTGGGTGTATTTTGGGTGTCTCAGGTGAGTTTTTAGGTGTCTCAGGTGTATTTTGGGTGTCTCAGGTGCGTTTCCAGGTGTATTTTGGGTGTATTTTGGGTGTCTCAGGTGCGTTTGCCCCCTCCCAGGTGGCCACAGGTGTATTTTAGGTGGCCACAGGTGTATTTTGGGTGTATTTTGGGTGTCTCAGGTGTATCCCAGGTGTATTTTGGGTGTATTTTAGGTGCCCCAGGTGTATTTTAAGTGTATTTTGGGTGTCCCCAGGTGTATTTTGGGTATCTCAGGTGTATTTTGGGTGTCCCCAGGTCGATTTTGGGGGTTTTTAGATGTCACAGGTGTATTTTGGGTGTATTTTGAGTATCCCAGGTGTCCCCAGGTGTATTTTGGGTGTATTTTGGGTGTCTTTTGGGTGTCCCAGGTGTATTTTGGGTGTCCCCAGGTGTATTTTGGGTTTCTCAGGTGCGTTTCCCCCCTCCCAGGTAGCCACAGGTCAGCCCCACGAGGGTTCGAGCTACGCGGCGCGCAAGAGCTGCCAGCTGGCGCTGAACCGGCTGGACTACGCCCGGCGGCGCCTGGCCGAGCTGGCCCGCGCCTGCGAGCTGATGCTGGAGCAGTGACACACCTGGGCACACCTGGACACACCTGGACACACCTGGGCACAGCTGGACACAGCTGGACACACCTGGGATGGAAAAATCCGGAAAAAAATGGGATAAAATTGGGATTTTTGGTGATTTTTTGGGGTTTTTTTGGGATATTTTGGGGTTTCACACCGTGGAAATGGGGCTGGACACACCTGGAGGGATTTTGGACACACCTGGACACACCTGGACACAGCTGGGATGGAAAAATCCAGAAAAAAATGGATAAAATTGGGATTTTTGGTGATTTTTTGGGATTTTTTTGGTGATTTTTTGGGGTTTTTGGGGGATATTTTGGGGTGTGAGTCCATGGAAATGGGGCTGGACACACCTGGACACACCTGGACACACCTGGGATGGAAAAATCCGGAAAAAAATTGGATAAAATTGGGATTTTTGGTGATTTTTTGGTGATTTTTTTGATTTTTTTGGGGATTTTGGGAGGATTTTTTGGGAATTTTTGGGGTTTGACGCCGTGGAAATGGGGCTGGGACACACCTGGACACACCTGGACACACCTGGGACACACCTGGGCACAGCTGGGAACAGCTGGAGCGGAAAAATCCGGAAAAAAATTGGATAAAATTGGGATTTTTGGTGATTTTTTGGGAATTTTTGGGATATTTTTGGGAAATTTTGGGATTTTTTTGGGATTTTTTTTGGGATTTTCTGGAATTTTTTGGGATTTTTGGGGGGGATTTTTCGGGATTTATTTTGGGATATTTTTGGGAAATTTTGGGAAATTTTGGGATTTTTTGGGATTTTTTTGGGATTTTTTGGGATTTTTTGGGATTTTTTGGGATTTTTTGGGGGGGATTTTTTGGGAGGATTTTTTGGGGGTTTTTTTGGGATATTTTTGGGGATTTTTGGGATATTTTTGGGAAATTTTGGGATTTTTTGGGATTTTTTGGGATTTTTTTGGAATTTTTTGGAATTTTTGGGATTTTTGGGGTGGGATTTTTGGGAGGATTTTTTCGGGTTTTTTTGGGGATATTTTTGGGGATTTTGGGGATTTTTTGGGACTGGAGACCCTCCCCAAAATAAAACGACGCCAAAACGACCCCAAATCCTCGAATTTTGGGGGGAATTTTGGGAATTTTGGGGCAAATTCGGGAATTTCGGGGATTTTGGGTGGAAATTTGGGGATTTTGGGGAGATTTTGATCCATAAAAATGGAATTTTTTTGGGAATTCCGAACAGCCGCGATTTTATTGAGGAAATCCTGGGAAAAACCTGGAAAAAGGGTTTAAAAAATAAAAAAAATTCCCGGATTTCCGATGGGAATTCCAGAGAATTCCAAGGAATTCGCCCTCATCCGGTAATGGCGGCGCCCAGCGCTCTCCGAGGCCGCTTTTTTCCTCCTCTTCTCCTTTTTTGGGTCAAAACCCGAGGATTTGAGGCAAAACCCAACGCGGGAATCCCAAAAATTCCCTCAGAATTCCCAAAAAAAAAAAGAAAAATTCCCAAATTTTCCCCTCACCCAACATGGCGCCGCGCTCCGCCGTACGATGACGTCACATCCGCGGCGACGCGTGACGTCATTAAGAAAGCGCCGGCGCAGCAATGGCGGCGCCCGTTGCCGTACAAGGGAAGAAAATGGCGGCTCCCTCTGCCGTAACGTGACGTCATCAGAAGGCGCCGCGCGACGATGCTGGAGGCGCTGGGCCCGGGGGGGCTCCTGCTCGTGAGGGGTGAGGGGGGAATTTGGCGGGAATTTTTTTTGGGAATATTCCGGGAATTCCGGGATTTTTTCGGGAATTCGAGGGGTTCGGGAATTCGGGAAAGTTCTCCAGGAGTTTTTTTTCTTCCCCCCTCAGACACCGCCGAGTCCGAGGGTCGGAGCCTCCTGCGGGCGCTCGTCAGCGAGGCCGCGGCCAGGTGAGGATTTCTGAGGGAAAAATCGGGAAAATTTGGGAATTCCGGGATCTTTTGAGGGGATTTGAGGGGATTTGAGGGGATTTGGGAAGTTTGAGGGGCTTGGGGTGGGATTTGGGGGAAATTTGGGAATTCCGGGATGTTTTGAGGGGATTTGAGGGAATTTGGGAAGTTTGGGAGGCTTGGGGCGAGATTTGGGGGAAATTTGGGAATTCCGGGATGTTTTGAGGGAATTTGGGAGGTTTGGGAGGTTTGGGGCGAGATTTGGGGGAAATTTGGGAATTTCGGGATGTTTTGAGGGGATTTGGGAGGTTTGGGAGGTTTGGGGTGGGATTTGGGGGAAATTTGGGAATTCCGGGATGTTTTGAGGGGATTTGAGGGGATTTGAGGGGATTTGGGAGGCTTGGGGTGGGATTTGGGGGAAATTTGGGAATTCCGGGATCTTTTGAGGGGATTTGAGGGGATTTGGGAAGTTTGGGAGGTTTGGGGTGGGATTTGGGGGAAATTTGGGAATTCCGGGATGTTTTGAGGGAATTTGGGGGGATTTTGAGGGGATTTGGGAGGTTTGGGAGGTTTGGGGTGGGATTTGGGGGAAATTTGGGAATTCCGGGATGTTTTGAGGGGATTTGAGGGGATTTGAGGGGATTTGGGGCAAGATTTGGGGGAAATTTGGGAATTTTGGAAGGGTTTAAAGTGAATTTTGGAGGATTTTGGGGGGATCTGGGAGGGTTTTGGGGGGTCCTGGGGAGATTTTGGGGGATTTTTGGGGTGGTTTTGTGGGGTTTTGGAGGTTTTTGGGGTGGTTTTGGGGTTTTTTGGGGGTTTTTGGGGTGGTTTGAGGGAAATTTTGGGGATTTTTGGGGTGGTTTTGTGGGGTTTTGGAGGTTTTTGGGGTGGTTTTGTGGGGTTTTGGAGGTTTTTGGGGTGGTTTTGGGGTTTTTTGGGGGTTTTTGGGGTGGTTTTGGGGTTTTTTTGGGGTTTTTGGGGTGGTTTTGGGGTTTTTTTGGGGTTTTTGGGGTGGTTTTGGGGGTTTTTGGGGGTCTCGAAAGGCTCCAAACGCCCCCCAGGGCAGAGCAGGTGCTCGTGGTGCTCCTGGAGGTGACGCAGGAGGAATTCCAGAGGGGGCTGAGCCCTTCTGTGAGGGAAAGGTGAGCCCAAAAACCCCAAAAAACACCCCAAAAACACCCAAAACACCCCAAAAATACCCTAAAAACCCCAAAAACACCCAAAAAACACCCCAAAACACCCCAAAAACACCCTAAAAACCCCAAAAACACCCTAAAACACCCCAAAAATACCCCCAAAACACCCCAAAAATACCCAAAACACCCCAAAAATACCCTAAAAACCCCAAAAACACCCAAAACACCCCAAAAATACTCTAAAAACCCCAAAAACACCCCAAAAACACCCAAAACACCCCCAAAACCACCCTAAAAACCCCAAAACACCCCAAAAATCCCCAAAACACCCCAAAAATCTTCAAAACACCCCAAAAACCCCCAAAACACCCCAAAACCACCCAAAAAACCCCAAAACCACCCAAAAAAACCAAAAAAACCCCAAAAACACCCAAAAAAACCCCAAAATTCTCTCAAAACCCCTCAAAAATCCCTAAATTGCCCCAAAATTCCCTTTAAATCTCCCAAAATCCCCCCAATTTCCCCAGATTTTCCCCAAATCCCCTCAAATCTCCCCAAAATTCCTGAATTTCCCTCAAACGTCCCCAAAATCTCCCAAATTTCATCGAATCTCCCCAAATTCCCCAAAATTTCCTCGATTTTCCCCCCAAATTCCCCCAAAATCCCCCAAATTTCCCCAATTTTCCTCAAAATTCCTCCCAAATTCCCCAAATCTCCCCAAATTCCCCGAAATTCCCCAAATTTCCCCCCAAATTCCCCAAATATCCCAAAATCTCCCCAATTTCCCCCCAAATATCCCAAAATCTCCCCAAAATCTCCCCAAATTTCTCCCAAATCTCCCCGAATTTCCCCCAAATTTCCTAAAATCTCCCCCAAAATCCCCGAATTCCCCCCAAAATCCCCCAATTTTCCCCAATTTCCCCCAAAATCTCCTGATTTTCCCCCAAATCCCCCCCAAATCTCCCTAATTTCCCCCAAATCTCCCCCAAATTCCCCAAAATCCCCCAATTTTCCCCCAAATTCCCCAAAATCTCCCCAAATTCCCTCCAAATTCCCCAATTTTCCCCCCAAATCCCCCCCAAATTCTCCAAATATCCCAAAATATCCCAAATTTTCCCCAATTTTCCCCCAAATGTCCTCAAATTCCCCCCAAATCTCCCGGAATTTCCCCCCAAAATTCCCCAAAATTCCCCAAAATTCCCCAAAATTCCCCAAATTCCCCCCAAATACCCCAAAATCTCCCAAAATCTCCCCAAATTTCACCCAAATTTCCCCCAAATTTCCTAAAATTTCCCCCAAAATCCCCGAATTTCCCCCAAATTCCCCCAATTTTCCCCAATTTCCCCCAAAATCTCCTGACTTTCCCCCAAATCTCCCCCAAATCTCCCCAAAATCCCCCAATTTTCCCCCAAATTCCCCAAAATCTCCCCAAATTCCCCCCAAATTCCCAAATTTTCCCCAAATTCCCCAAATATCCCAAAATATCCCGAATTTTCCCCAATTTTCCCCCAAATTCCCCAAATTTTCCCCCAAATCTCCCCCAAATCCCCCCCAAATTCCCCAAATATCCCAAAATATCCCAAATTTTCCCCAATTTTCCCCAATTTTCCCCAATTTTCCCCCAAATCTCCCCCAAATTCCCCCCAAATTCCCCAAATATCCCAAAATATCCCAAATTTTCCCCAATTTTCCCCCAAATATCCCAAAATCTCCCCAAAATTTCCCCAAATTCCCCCCAAATCCCCCAAAATCCCCAAATCCCCCCATTTTTTTACCAAAACCCCCCAATTTCACCCCAAAATTTCCATTTCCAGGCTCCTGTTCCGGGACCTCTCCGGGGACCCCCTGGGGTGGCTGAGCCGGGGGGGGCTCCCCTCCCCCACCCGCCCCTCCCCCCACCCCCCATTCCCCTCCCCCTCCTCGGTTCTGGGGGGTCTCCCCTCCCCCCACTCCTCCCCCTCCCCCCCCTCGGTTTTTGGGGGGCTCCTGGGGGGTCTCCCCTCCCCCTCCCCCCTCCCCGGGGGTCTCCCCTCCCCCCCCCGCCCCTCCCCCCCCCCGGTTCTGGTTCTGGACTCTCTGAGCTGGGCCCTGCTCCGGGAGCCCCTCCCCCACCCGGGGCTGGGGGCGCTGCTGGGGGAGGGGCACGGTGAGAGGGGGGGGAGGGGAGGGGATTTGGGGGGTCCTGAATGGAATTTGAGGGGATTTTGGGGGGATTTTGGGGGATTTGAGGGGATTTTGGGGGATTTTGGGATTTGGGGAGATTTGGGGGGGTCCTGGAGGGATTTTGGAGGGGATTTTGGGGGGGTTTGGGGAGGATTTGGGGGGTTCTGGGGGGTCCTGGATGGAATTTGAGGGGATTTTGGGGGAATTTGGGGGAATTTCAGGGGATTTTGGGGGATTTGGGGGGATTTGAGGGGATTTGGGGGGGTCCTGGATGGAATTTGGGGGGATTTCAGGGGATTTTGGGAGGATTTGGGGGGATTGGGGGGGTCTGGAGGGATTTTGGGGGGATTTGGGGGGTCCTGGATGGAATTTGGGGGGTCCTGGATGGAATTTGGGGGGGATTTGAGGGGATTTTGGGGGGATTTTGGGGGATTTTGGGAGGGATTTGGGATTTGGGTGGGTTTGGGGAGGATTTGGGGGAGTTTGGGGTGGTCCTGGATGGAATTTGGGGGGGATTTGGGGGATTTTGGGGAGGATTTGGGGATTTGGAGGGGATTTTGGGGGGGTCTGGGGGGTCCTGGATGGAATTTGAGGGGATTTTGGGGGGATTTTGGGGGAATTTCAGGGGATTTTGGGGGGATTTTGGGGGGTCCTGGATGGAATTTGGGGGGGATTTGAGGGGATTTTGGGGGAACTTGGGGGGATTTTGGGGTGTCTGGAGGGATTTTGGGGGGATTTTGGGGGATTTTGGGGAGGATTTGGGGGGGGTTGGGGGCACTTGAGGGGATTTTGGGGGGATTTTGGGGAGTCTGGAGGATTTTGGGGGGGGAATTTGGGGAAATTCGGGGGAGATTTTGGGATATTTGGGGGAAAATTTGGGGAATTTGGGGAAATTCGGGGAAATTTGGGGGGATTTGAGGGGACTGGGGGGGATTTGGGGGGATTTGAGGGGATTTTGGGGGGTCTGGAGGGATTTGGGGGGATTTGAGGGGATTTTGGGGGGGATTTGGGGGGTCCTGGATGGAATTTGGGGAGGATTTTGGGGGTCTTGAGCCGGATTTTGGGGGGATTTGGGGGGATTTGAAGCCTCTGGGGTGGATTTGGGGGGTCCTGGGGTGGATTTGGGGGGTCCTGGGGTGGATTTGGGGGGTCCTGGGTTGTTTTTTTTGGTTTTTTTTCCCCCAATTTGATGATTTTGGGGTTCCTGGGGTGGATTTTGGGGCTCCTGGGGTGGATTTGGGGGTCCTGGGTTGGTTTTTTTGAGTTTTTTTCCCCCAATTTGATGATTTTTGGGGTCCTGGGGTGGATTTTGGGGGTCTTGGGGTGGATCTGGGGGGTCCTGGGGTGGATTTTGGGGGGTCCTGGGGTGGATTTGGGGGTTCCTGGGCTGATTTTTTTGGGTTTTTTTCCCCCAATTTGATGATTTTGGGGGTCCTGGGGTGGATTTGGGGGTCCTGGGGTGGATTTGGGGGGTCCTGGGTTGTTTTTTTTGAGTTTTTTTCCCCCAATTTGATGATTTTGGGGGTCCTGGGGTGGATTTTGGGGGTCCTGGGGTGGATTTGGGGGTTCCTGGGCTGTTTTTTTGGGGTTTTTTTCCCCCAATTTGATGATTTTGGGGTTCCTGGGGTTGATTTGGGGGGTCCTGGGTTGGTTTTTTTGAGTTTTTTTCCCCCAATTTGATGATTTTTGGGGTCCTGGGGTGGATTTTTGGGGGGATTTTCACCCAATTTGGGGATTTGGGGTTCCTGGGGTGGATTTGGGGGTTCCTGGGTTGGTTTTTTTAAGTTTTTTTCCCCCAATTTGATGATTTTTGGGGTCTCCCCCTCTCTGCCAGAGCCCCCTCCCCGAATTGTGGCGCTGCTGCACCAGGACCTTCACCCCCCTCCCCTTTTGGGGGCTCTGGGGGCTCTGGCCCAGCTCCAGCTCATCCTGGGGGGGCCCCCCAAGACCCCCGGAGCCCCCCGGAGCCTGAGGCTGCTCAGGGACCCCCGGAAAGGGCGGGGGGCCCTGGAGGTGGGAATTTGGGGGGGTTTGGGGGGTCCTGGGGGGTTTAAAGTGAATTTTGGGGGGATTTTGGGGGTCCTGGGGGGATTTTGGGGAGGGTTTGGGGGGTCCTGGGGGGATTTGGGGGGTCCTGGGGGGTTTAAAAGTGAATTTTGGGGGGTCCTGGGGGGATTTTGGGGGGTCCTGGGGGGTTTAAAAGTGAATTTTGGGGGGTCCTGGGGGGATTTTGGGGGGTCCTGGGGGGTTTAAAGTGAATTTTGGGGGGATTTTAGGGGATTTTGGGGGGTCCTGGGGGGTTTAAAGGTGAATTTTGGGGGGATTTTAGGGGATTTTGGGAGGTCCTGGGGGGTTTAAAGTGAATTTTGGGGGGATTTTGGGGGGTCTTGGGGGGTTTAAAGTGAATTTTGGGGGGTCCTGGGGGGATTTTGGGGGTCCTGGGGGGTTTAAAGGGGATTTTGGGGGGATTTTAGGGGATTTGGGGGGTCCTGGGGGGTTTAAAGGGGATTTTGGGGGGTCCTGGGGGGGTTTAAAGTGAATTTTGGGGGGTTTAAAGGGGATTTTTGGAGCTGATTTTGGGTGAATTTTGGGCTGATTTTGGGTTGATTTTGGGCTGATTTTTGGGCTGATTTTGGGTGAATTTTGGGGTAATTTTAGGGTGAATTTGGGGCTGATTTTGGGTGAATTTTGGGTGAATTTTGGGGCTGATTTTGGGGTAATTTGGGGTGAAATTTGGGTTGATTTTGGGTGAAGTTTGGGGCCGATTTTGGGGCAGATTTTGGTTGAATTTTGGGCAGATTTGGGGCTGATTTTGGGGTAATTTTGGGTTGATTTTGGGGTAATTTTGGGCAGATTTGGGGTTGATTTTGGGGTAATTTTGGGCAGATTTGGGGCTGATTTTGGGTGAATTTTGGGCAGATTTGGGGCTGATTTTGGGGCTGATTTTGGGCTAAATTTGGGGTGAATTTTGGGGTGATTTTGGGGTAATTTGGGGCTGATTTTGGGTTGATTTTGGGGTAATTTTGGGGTAATTTGGGGCTGATTTTGGGTGAATTTTGGGGCTGATTTTGGGTGAATTTTGGGGTAATTTTGGGCTGAATTTGGGGTAATTTTGGGGCTGGTTTTGGGGTAATTTTGGGCTGATTTTGGGGTAATTTTGGATTGATCTTGGGGTAATTTTGGGCAGATTTGGGGCTGATTTTGGGGTAATTTTGGGCAGATTTGGGGCTGATTTGGGGTGAATTTTGGGGTGAATTTTGGGTTGATTTTGGGTGAATTTTGGGCAGATTTTGGGCAGATTTAGGGCTGATTTTGGGGTAATTTTGTGCAGATTTGGGGTTGATTTTGGGGTAATTTTGGGCAGATTTGGGGCTGATTTTGGGGTAATTTTGGGCTAATTTGGGGCTGATTTTGGTCTCTCCCCTCCCCCCCAGGAGACCCTCACCCTCCTCCCCGACGGCTCCTTGGGGGGGCCCCCCCCGCCCGACCCCTCCCCAAATTTGGGGGAGGAGGAGGAGGAAGAGGAGCCCAAAAAGGCCCAAAACGCCCCAAATTTGGGCCCCTCCCCCCTGACTTTTCGCCTGGGGCTGTCGGGGGCCGAGCGGGGGGCGAGGGCGGCCCTGACCCCCCCGTACCTGCCCAGGTGAGTTCCAGAGACCCCAAAATCCCCCAAAATCACCCCAAAAACACCCCAAAATCCCTCCCAAAATCCCGTCAAAATTCCTCCAAAATCCTGTTAAAATCCCCGCCCAAAATCCCCCAAAATCACCTCAAAATCCTGTCAAAATTCCTCCCAAAATCAGCTCAAAATCCCTCCCAAAATCCCCCAAAATTGCCCCAAAATTCCTCTCAAAATCCCCCCAAATCCCCTCCCAAAATTGCCCCAAAATCCCCTAAAATTGCCCCAAATCCCCTCCCAAAATTCCTTCCAAAATCCCCCAAAATTGCCCCAAAATCCCTCCTAAAATCTTGCTCAAAATTGCCCCAAAATCACCTTAAAATTCTCCCAAAATTTCCCCAAATTACCCCAAAAATTACCCAAAAATTCACATAAAATCAGCCCAAAATTGCCCCAAAATCCCTCTCAAAATTCCCCCAAAATTCCCTTTCAAATCCTTTCAAATCCCCTCAAAATCCCCAAATTTTTCCCCAAAATCCCCATTTTTTTTCCCAAAATCCCCCAAATTTCCCCCAAATTCCCGATTTTTCCCAAAATCCCCCAATTTTCCCCCAAATTTCCCCAAATTTCCCAATTTTCTGCCCAATTTTTCCCAAAATCCCCAATTTTTCCCCCAAAATCCCCAAATTTTTCCCCCAAAATCCCAATTTTTCCCCCAAAATCCCCAAATTATTCCCCAAAATTCCCAATTTTTCCCAAAATTCCCATTTTTTCCCAAAATCCCCCAAATTTGTCCCAAATTTCCCCCAATTCCCCAATTTTCTCCCAAATTTTCCCCTAAAATCCCCATTTTTCCCCCCAAATTCCCAATTTATTCCCAAAATCCCCAAATTTTTCCCCAAAATTCCCTTTTTTTTTCCCAAAATCCCCATTTTTTTCCCCCAAATCCCCATTTTTATTCCCAAAATTCCCAAATTTTTCCCCCAAATTCCCGATTTTTCCCCCAAAAATTCCAAATTTTTCCCCCAAATTCCCAATTTTTCCCAAAATTCCCATTTTTTCCCAAAATCCCCCAAATTTGTCCCAAATTTCCCCAAATTCCCCAATTTTCTCCCCAGTTTTTCCCCAAAATCCCCAAAATTTTCCCCAAAATTCCCTTTTTTTTTCCCAAAATCCCCATTTTAATTCTCAATTTTCCCAAAATCCCCATTTTTATTCCCAAAATCCCCAATTTTCCCAAAATCCCCATTTTTTCCCCCAAATTTCCCCAGGATCGTCCCCGAGGCGCCCCC
This sequence comes from Poecile atricapillus, assembly GCF_030490865.1. Taxonomy (NCBI): domain Eukaryota; kingdom Metazoa; phylum Chordata; class Aves; order Passeriformes; family Paridae; genus Poecile; species Poecile atricapillus. Next base: position 122,239 of record NW_026708992.1, on the reverse strand, counting down.
CGAGGACCCCGAGGACCCCGACGAGGACCTGGACCTTTGAACCCCCCCCGAAATTCCCAAATTTTGGGGGAAAATCCCCAAATTCGGGACCCAAATAAAGGAGCTGCACCTCCCCCACCCTGCCGGGCTCATTTCGGGGCAAAATCCCCAATTTTTGGGAAAAAAAATCCCAAATTTTAGGGAAAAAAATCTCAATTTTTTAGGGAAAAAATCCCAATTTTTTAGGGAAAAAATCCTGATTTTGGGGGGGGGGAAAAATCCCCAATTTTTGGGAAAAAAAACCCCCAAATTTTAGGAAAAAAAATCTCAATTTTTTTTAGGGAAAAAATCCCAATTTTGGGGGAGAAAAATCCCCAATTTTTGGGGAAAAAAATTACAAATTTGCGGGAAAAAATCCCAATTTTTTATTGAAAAAAATCCCCAATTTTTGGGAGAAAAATCCCATTTTTTGGAGGAAAAAAAATCTCAATTTTTTAGGAAAAAAAATCCCCAATTTGGGGGGGGGAAATCCCAAATTTTTGGGAGAAAAATTCCAAATTTGAGGGGAAAAAAAATCCCAATTTTTTTAGGAAAAACATCTCAATTTGGAGTAAAAAAAAATCCCAAATTTTTGGGAGAAAAATTCCAAATTTGAGGGGAAAAAATCTCAAATTTGGAGGGAAAAAAATCCCAAATTTTAGGGAAAAAAAAACCAATTTTTGGGGGGGAAAAATCCCAATTTTTAAGGGAGAAATCCCCAAATTTTTGGGATAAAAATCCCAAATTTTTTAAGGAAAAAAATCCCAAATTTGAGAGGGAAAAAAATTCCCGATTTTTTTTAGGAAAAGAAATTAAACCACGCCCCTTAATTTGCATAAAGGAGCTGTCAATCAAACAGCCTGACAGCTTAAACCACGCCCCTTAATTTGCATAAATGAGCTGTCAATCAGTTATCCTGGTAGTTTAAACCACGCCCCTTAATTTGCATAAAGGAGCTGTCAATCATTCATGATTTACTGAGCCCAAGGCAGAAGCCCCGCCCCTTAATTTGCATAGCCGAGCTGTCAATCATTCACAATTTATTAATCCCAGTGCAGAAGCCCCGCCCCTTAATTTGCATAACCGCGCGGTCAATCATTCGATCCCAAGACAGAAGCCCCGCCCCTTAATTTGCATAACCGAGCTGTCAATCATTCCGTCCCAAGACAGAAGCCCCGCCCCTTAATTTGCATAACCGCGCTGTCAATCATCCATCAGGGGCGGAAACCCCGCGCCTTCATTTACATGAGCTGTCAATCACCTCATTAATATTAAACAGCGCCCCCGTCTCCTCCAATCAGCGCGGGTTCTCTGTTGAAGCCCCGCCCCCCCCGTGCGTGCCCCGGAAGCGGCGCTGCCGGAAGTGTCGCACCGGAAGTGGCGGGGCGGGGGTTGGGGGGGAAGATGGCGGCCATGGCGGCGCCGCTCGGTCCTCGCTGAGGGCCGGGACCTCCCGGGACCCCCCGGAATCGCCCCCGGGAAGCTCCGGGAGCCCCCGGGAGCCTCCGGGAGCGGCGGCGGAGCTGGCGGAGCTCGGCAGAGGCGGCGGCGGCGGGGCCGGGAGCGCCAGGATGCGCAGCCAGTGCCTGCTCGGCCTCCGCTCCTTCGTGGCCTTCGCCGCCAAACTCTGGAGCTTCGCCCTTTACCTGCTCAGGAGGCAGGTCCGGACCGTGAGTACCGGGAAAAACCGGGAAAAACACCGGGAATTCTATCGGGAATGGGATCCGGGATAACGGGAATGGCTCCGGGATAACGGGAATTGGACCGGGAGTTACCGGGAATGGAGCCCCGAACTCTGGAGCTTCGCCCGTGAGTACCGGGAATTAACGGGAAAAACCGGGAAAAACACCGGGAAAACACCAGGAATTCATACCGGGAATACCGGGAATTAACGGGAATTTATACCGGGAATTAACGGGAATTTCTACCGGGAATTAACGGGAATTAACGGGAATTTATACCGGGAATTAACGGGAATTTCTACCGGGAATTAACGGGAATTAACGGGAATTTATACCGGGAATTAACGGGAATTTATACCGGGAATTAACGGGAATTGGACCGGGAATTAACGGGAAGGGCCGGACCGTGAGTACCGGGAATTAACGGGAAAAACCGGGAAAATACCGGGAAAAACACCGGGAAAAACACCGGGAAAAACCGGGAAAAACACCGGGAAAAAACCGGGAAAAACACCTGGGAAAATACCGGGAATAACGGGAATTTATAGCGGGAATTAATGGGAATTAACGGGAATTTTACCGGGAATTTCTACCGGGAATTCCAGCGGGAATTAACGGGAATTAACGGGAGTTTTACCGGGAATTCCAGCGGGAATTACCGGGAATGGGGCCCTGGGGCTGCTGAGGGCACCGGGAATTAACGGGAATTAAACCGGGAATTCCAGCGGGAAAAACACCGGGAAAAACACCGGGAATGAGCCGGGAATGGAGCGGGAAAAACCAGGAATGGAGCAGGAACAGGCGGGAAAGGAGCGGGAAAAACCGGGAATAACCGGGAATAACCGGGAATGGCTCAGGAAAAACCGGGAATGGAGCGGGAATAACCGGGAATGACCCTGGAAAAACCGGGAATGAACCGGGAATAACCGGGAATGGCCCGGGATTAACGGGAATAACCGGGAATGCAGCAGGAACAGGCGGGAATGGAGCGGGAAAAACCGGGAATGGCTCAGGAAAAACCGGGAATGACCCGGGAATAACCGGGAATGGAGCAGGAAAAACCGGGAATGGCTCAGGAATAACCGGGAATGACCCGGGATTAACGGGAAAAACCGGGAATGGCTCGGGATTAACGGGAATAACCGGGAAAGGAGCGGGAAAAACCGGGAATGGAGCGGGAATAACCGGGAATGGAGCGGGAACAGGCGGGAAAGGAGCGGGAATAACCGGGAATAACCGGGAATGACCCGGGAAAAACACCGGGAATGGCTCAGGAAAAACCGGGAATGGAGTTGGAATATCGGGAATGACCGTGGAAAAACCGGGAATGACCCGGGAAAAACCGGGAATGGAGCGGGAATATCGGGAATGGAGTGGGAATGACCCGGGAAAAACCGGGAATAACCGGGAAAAACGGGGAAAAACCGGGAATGAGCCGGGAATGGCTCAGGAATATTGGGAATGACCGGGAATGAGCCGGGATTAACGGGAATGGCTCGGGAAAAACCGGGAATGGAGTTGGAATTTCGGGAATGGAGCGGGAATGACCCGGGAAAAACCGGGAAAAACCGGGAAAAACCGGGAATGGAGCAAAAATGTCGGGAATGGAGTGGGAAAAACCGGGAATGACCCGGGAATAACCGGGAATGGAGCGGGAATAGGCGGGAAAGGAGCGGGAAAAACCGGGAATGACCCTGGAAAAACCGGGAATGGAGCGGGAAAAACCGGGAATGGCTCGGGAAAAACCGGGAATGAACCGGGAATAACGGGAATAACCGGGAAAGGAGCGGGAAAAACCGGGAATGAGCCGGGAATGGCTCAGGAAAAACCGGGAATGGAGTTGGAATATCGGGAATGGCTCAGGAATAACCGGGAATGAGCCGGGAATAACGGGAATGGCTCGGGAAAAACCGGGAATGGAGTTGGAATATCGGGAATGGAGTTGGAATATCGGGAATGGAGTTGGAATGTCGGGAATGGAGTTGGAATTTCGGGAATTTTCCGGGAAAAAACCGGGAATGGCTCAGGAGGGAATTCGGGAATTCCCCTGGGAGTTTGGGGGGGGAAATTTGGGAATTTTCTGGGAATTTTCGCCGGTTTTGGGGATTTTTGGGAATTTTTTGGGAGGATTTTTGGGAATTTTGGGGAGGATTTGAGGGAATTTTGGGAATTCTGGGAGGATTTTGGGGGAAATTTCAGGAAATTCAGGAGATTTTGGGGAATTTTGGGAATTCCGGGAGGATTTTGGGGGAATTTGAGGAAATCCAGGAGGATTTTTATGGATTTTGAGGCGAATTTTGGGGTTTTTTCCCCAAAAATTCTCCAAAATTCTCTTTTTTTTTTGGTTTTTGCGGGGGAATTTTGGGAATTCCGGGAGGATTTTGGGGAAATTTGAGGAAATTGAGGGAATTTTTGTGGATTTGGGGAAGATTTTTGGGAATTTTGGGGGGAATTTGAGGAGATTTTTGTGGATTTTGAGGCGAATTTTGAATTTTTTTCCCTAAAAAGCTCCAAAATTTCCGGTTTTTTTTTGGGTTTTGAGGGGGAATTTTGGGAATTTTGGGAATTTGGGAATTTTGGGGCTGTTTCAAAGAGGAATTTGGGGTTTTCCAGGTGATCCAGTACCAGACCGTGCGCTACGACGTCCTGCCCCTGTCCCCCATCTCCAGGAACCGCCTGAGTGAGTCCCAAAACCCCGGGAAAATCCCAAAATCTGGGGAAAAATCCCAAAATTTGGGAGAAAAATCACAAAATCTGGGAAAAAATCACAAAATCTGGGGAAAAAAATCACAAAATCTGGGATAAAAATCACAAAATCTGGGAAAAATCACAAAATCTGGGGAAAAAAATCACAAAATTTGGGATAAAAATCACAAAATCTGGGAAAAATCCCAAAATCTGGGAAAAAAATCACAAAATTTGGGAAAAAAATCACAAAATCTGGGGGGAAAAATCACAAAATCTGGGAAAAATCCCAAAATTTGGGAGAAAAATCACAAAATCTGGGAAAAATCCCAAAATCTGGAAAAAATCCCAAAATTTGGGAGAAAAATCACAAAATCTGGAAAAAAAATAACAAATCCAGGAAAAATCCCGAAATCTGGGAAAAAAATCACAAAATCTGGGAAAAAAAATCCCAAAATTTGGGAAAAATCCCGAAATCTGGGGAAAATCCCAAAATCCGGGGTAAAAATCTCAAAATCCAGGAAAAATCCCAAAATCTGGGGAAAAATCCCAAAATCCGGGAAAAATTCCAAAATCCAGGAAAAAAACCAAATTGGGGCAAAAAAATCCTGAATTTTGGGGGGAAAAATTGGAATTTTGGAGGGAAAATTTGATTTTTGGGGGGAAAAATTGGAATTTTTTGGGGAAAAAATTGGAATTTTGGGGAAAAAATTGGAAATTTGGGGGGAAAAATCCCAAACTGGGGGGAAAAATCCCCAAATTTTTGCCCCAAACTCCCAAATTTTCTCTTAAATCCCGAAATTCTCCCCCAGTTTCCCGGATTTTTCTCCCAAATCCCAAATTTTTCCCCTAAAAAACCCCAATTTTCCCCCAAATTTCCCCCCAAATTCCTGGATTTCTCCCCAAATCCCCAAATTTCCACCCAAATTCCCAGATTTTTCTCCCAAATCCCCAAATTTCCCCCCAAATTCCCAGATTTTTCCCCCAAATTCTGGGATTTTCCCCCAGAATTCCCAGATTTTCCTTTCCAAATCCCAAATTTCTCCCCAAAATTCCCTTTAAATCCCCCAAATTTCCCCTAAAAACCCCAATTTCCCCCCAAAATTTCCCCCCAAATTCCCAAATTTCCCCTGAAATTCCCGGATTTCCCCCCAAATTCCCGGATTTCCCCCCAAATTCCCGGATTTTCCCGGAATTCCCGGATTTTTTTCCCAGACCAGGTGAAGAGGAAGATTCTGGTGCTGGATTTGGACGAGACTTTGATCCACTCCCACCACGACGGGGTCCTGAGGCCAACGGTGCGACCTGGGACCCCCCCCGACTTCATCCTCAAGGTTTGGGGCAAAATCCCAGAATTCCGGGAAAATTCGGGAATTTTGGGAAAAATTTCAAGAATTTTTTTGAATTTTTTTGGTTTTTTTGGGGATTTTTTCTTAAATTTTGGGGGATTTTGGGGGACCTGGGACCCCCCCCGACTTCATCCTCAAGGTTTGGGGCAAAATCCCGGAATTTTGGGAAAATTTGGGAATTTTGGGAAAAATTCGGGGATTTTTGAGGTTTTTTTTGGGATTTTTGGGGATTTTTTTTGGAATTTTTGGGGTTTTTTTCTTAAATTTTGGGGGATTTTGGGGGACCTGGGACCCCCCCCGACTTCATCCTCAAGGTTTGGGGCAAAATCCCGGAATTCCGGGAAAATTTGGGAATTTTGGGGAAAATTTCAGGAATTTTTTTGGGTTTTTTTGGGGATTTTTGGGGATTTTTTTTGGAATTTTTGGGGTTTTTTTTTTTATTTTTGGGGATTTTGGGGGGATTTTGGGGGGCCTGGGACCCCCCCCGACTTCATCCTCAAAATTTGGGGCAAAATCCCGGAATTCTGGGAAAATTTGGGAATTTTGGGGAAATTTTTGGGGTTTTTGGGGGATTTTTTGGGGAATTTTTGGGGTTTTTTTTTAAATTTTTGGGGTTTTGAGGGGAATTTTTGGGGTTTTGAGGGGGTCTCGAACCCCCCCGACTTCATCCTCAAGGTTTGGGGCAAAATCCCGGAATTCCGGGAAAATTCGGGAATTTTGGGAAAAAATTTGGGGATTTTTTTGGATTTTTTTGGGATTTTTTGGGATTTTTATTGGAATTTTTAGGTTTTTTTTTTTATTTTTGGGGATTTTGGGGGGCCTGGGACCCCCCCGACTTCATCCTCAAGGTTTGGGGCAAAATCCCGGAATTCCGGGAAAATTCGGGAATTTTGGGAAAATTTCAGGAATTTTTTTGGATTTTTTTGGGTTTTTTGGGGATTTTTGGGGGTTTTTTGGGAATTTTTGGGGTTTTTTTTAAAATTTTTGGGGATTTTGGGGGGTTTTGGGGGGGCCTGGGACCCCCCCGACTTCATCCTCAAAATTTGGGGGGAAAATCCCGGAATTCCGGGAAAATTCGGGAATTTTGGGAAAAAATTCGGGGATTTTTTTGGATTTTTTGGGTTTTTTGGGGGATTTTTTTTTTAATTTTTGGGGTTTTTCTTTTTATTTTTGGGGATTTTGGGGGGCCTGGGACCCCCCCCCCGACTTCATCCTCAAGGTTTGGGGGAAAATCCCGGAATTATGGGAAAATTCGGGAATTTTGGGAAAATTTCGGGGATTTTTGAGGTTTTTTTTGGGGATTTTTTGGGATTTTTTTTTGAATTTTTGGGAGTTTTTTGTGGATTTTGAGGGTTTTGGGGGGAACCTGGGACCCCCCCCGACTTCATCCTCAAAATTTGGGGGGAAAATCCCGGAATTCCGGGAAAATTTGGGAATTTTGGGAAAAATTTCAGGAATTTTTTTGGATTTTTTGGGTTTTTTTTGGATTTTTTTGGGAATTTTTGGGATTTTTGGGGGAATTTTTGGGGTTTTTTGGGGGAATTTTTGGGGTTTTGAGGGGGTCTCGAACCCCCCCGACTTCATCCTCAAAATTTGGGGGGAAAATCCCGGAATTCCGGGAAAATTCGGGAATTTTGGGAAAAATCTCGGGAATTTTTTTTTATTTTTTTGGGTTTTTTTTGGGATTTTTGGGGAATTTTTGGGGTTTTTTGGGGAATTTTTGGGGTTTTGAGGGGGTCTCGAACCCCCCCGACTTCATCCTCAAGGTTTGGGGCAAAATCCCGGAATTCCGGGAAAATTTGGGAATTTTGGGAAAAATCTCGGGATTTTTTTTGGATTTTTTTGGGTTTTTTTGGGGATTTTTTTGGGGAATTTTTGGGATTTTTGGGGGAATTTTTGGGGATTTTGGGGGGCCTGGGACCCCCCCCGACTTCATCCTCAAGGTTTGGGGGAAAATCCCGGAATTCCGGGAAAATTTGGGAATTCTGGGAACATTTTTGGGGATTTTTTGCATTTTTTGGGGAATTTTTGGGGTTTTTTGGGGGAATTTTTGGGATTTTGAAGCTTCCAGGGGTTTTTGGGGTTGATTTTGGGGTTTTTGGGGGTCCTGGGGTTGATTTTGGGGTTCTTTTCCAGGTGGTCATTGACAAACACCCCGTGAGGTTCTTCGTGCACAAGCGGCCGCACGTGGATTTCTTCCTGGAGGTGGTGAGTGAACCCCAAAAACCCCCAAATTCACCCCAAAACCCCCAAAACCTCAAAATTCATCCCAAAAACCCCCAAATTCACCCCAAAACCCCCAAATTCACCCCAAAAACCCCAAATCTACCCCAAAACCCCCAAATTCACCCCAAAAACCCCAAATCTACCCCAAAACCCCCAAATTCACCCCAAAACCTTCCAAATTCACCCCAAACTCTTCCCAACATTCCCAAATTTCCCCAAATTCTCCCTAAACTTCCTGGTGTTTATTCCTGACATTCCCGGTGTTTATTCCCATTGTTTATTCCTGTTATTTATTCCCAGTGTTTATCCCACCATTCCCATTGTTTATTCCCAGTTTTCCCGGTGTTTTTCCCGCCATTCCTGTTGTTTATTCCCAGTGTTTATCCTGGTTTTCCTGTTGTTTATTCCGGTTTTCCCGGTGTTTATTCCTGGTTTTCCTGGTGTTTATTCCCGTTGTTTATTCCCAGTGTTTATTCTTGTTGTTTCTCCTGCCATTCCCGGTGTTTATCCCGGTTTTCCCGGTGTTTATCCCGGTTTTCCCGGTGTTTATTCCCGGTTTCCGGTTGTTCATTCCAGGTTTCCCAGTGGTACGAGCTGGTTGTATTCACAGTGATCCGGGTGTTTATTCCCGGTGTTTATCCCGGTGTTTATCCCGGTGTTTATCCCGGTGTTTATTCCCGGTTTTCCCGGTGTTTATTCCCGGTTTTCCGGTTGTTCATTCCAGGTTTCCCAGTGGTACGAGCTGGTTGTGTTCACAGTGATCCGGGTGTTTATTCCCGGTATTCCCGGTGTTTATCCCGGTGTTTATCCTGGTTTTCCCGGTGTTTATTCCGGTTGTTTATTCCAGGTTTCCCAGTGGTACGAGCTGGTTGTGTTCACAGTGATTTGGGTGTTTATTCCCGGTGTTTATCCCGGTGTTTATCCCGGTGTTTATCCCGGTGTTTATCCCGGTTTTCCCGGTGTTTATTCCCGGTTTTCCGGTTGTTTATCCCAGGTTTCCCAGTGGTACGAGCTGGTTGTGTTCACAGTGATCCGGGTGTTTATTCCTGGTGTTTTTCCTGGTGTTTATTCCCAGTTTTCCGGTTGTTTATTCCCAGTTTCTGGTTGTTTATCCCAGGTTTCCCAGTGGTACGAGCTGGTTGTATTCACAGTGATCCGGGTGTTTATTCCCAGTGTTTATCCCGGTGTTTATCCTGCCATTCCCGGTGTTTATCCCGGTGTTTATCCCGGTTTTCCCGTTGTTTATCCCGGTTTTCCCGGTGTTTATCCCGGTTTTCCCGGTGTTTATCCCGGTGTTTATCCCGGTGTTTATTCCGGTTGTTTATCCCAGGTTTCCCAGTGGTACGAGCTGGTTGTGTTCACAGCCAGCATGGAGATCTACGGCTGTGCCGTGGCCGATCGGCTCGACAACAACCGCTGCATCCTGGGCCGGCGCTACTACCGACAGGTGAGAGAGAAATACACCTGGACAGGTGAAATACACCTGGAGGAGTGTGAGATACACCTGTGTGTGTGTGTGAGGGGTGTGTGACAACAACCGCTGCATCCTGGGCCGGCGCTACTACCGACAGGTGAGACAGGTGTGATACACCTGGACAGGTGAAATACACCTGGAGAGGTGTGAAATACAGGTGTGAGATACACCTGGACAGGTGAAATACATCTGTGCGTGTGTGTGTGTGTGTGTGACAACAACCGCTGCATCCTGGGCCGGCGCTACTACCGACAGGTGAGACGGGTGTGATACACCTGGACAGGTGTGACAGGTGTGAGATACACCTGGAGGAGTGTGAGATACACCTCTGTGTGTGTGTGTGTGTGTGTGTGTGAGGGGTGTGTGACAACCGCTGCATCCTGGGCCGGCGCTACTACCGACAGGTGAGAGAGAAATACACCTGGACAGGTGAAATACACCTGGAGGAGTGTGAGATACACCTGGACAGGTGAAATACACCTGGAGGAGTGTGAGATACACCTGGACAGGTGTGAGATACATCTGTGTGTGTGTGTGATACACCTGGAGAGGTGTGACAGGTGTGAAATACACCTGGAGAGGTGTGAGATACACCTGTGTGTGTGTGTAATACACCTGGAGAGGTGAAATACACCTGGAGGAGTGTGAGATACACCTGGACAGGTGAAATACACCTGGAGGAGTGTGAGATACACCTGGAGAGGTGAAATACACCTGGAGGAGTGTGAGATACACCTGGACAGGTGTGAAAGGTGTGATACACCTGGACAGGTGAAATACACCTCGACAGGTGTGAGATACACCTGGAGGAGTGTGAGATACACCTGGACAGGTGAAATACACCTGTGTGTGTGTGAGATACACCTGGAGGAGTGTGAGATACACCTGGACAGGTGTGACAGGTGTGAGATACACCTGGACAGGTGTGAGGGGTGTGATACACCTGGAGAGGTGTGAGATACACCTGGATACGTGTGAGGGACAGGTGGGACAGGTTACAGCCAGCTCAGGAACACCTGGACAGGTGAGGGACAGGTGTGTGACAGGTGTGTGTGAGGTGTGACACAGGTGAGGAACACCTGGACAGGTGTGACAGGTGACACAGGTGAGGGACAGGTGTGACAGGTGACACAGGTGAGGGACAGGTGTGACAGGTGACACAGGTGACACAGGTGTGTGTGAGGGGTGACACAGGTGAGGGACACCTGGACAGGTGTGACAGGTGACACAGGTGTGTGTGAGGTGTGACACAGGTCAGGAACACCTGGACAGGTGTGACAGGTGACACAGGTGAGGGACAGGTGTGACAGGTGACACAGGTGTGTGTGAGGTGTGACACAGGTGTGACAGGTGTGTGTGAGGTGTGACACGTGAGGAACACCTGGAGAGGTGTGATGGGCATGTCCCACTTCCGGTGGGCGTGTCTTGTGATTGGTGGGCGTGTCCCGCTTCCGGTGGGCGTGTCCCGCTTCAGGTGGGTGTGTCCCGCTTTCCGGTGGGCGTGTCCCATTTCCGTTGGGCGTGTCCCGTTTCCGGTGGGTGTGTCCCATTCCCGGTGGGTGTGTCCCGTTCCCGGTGGGCGTGTCCCGTTCCCGGTGGCCGTATCCCATTCCCGGTGGGCGTGTCCCGTTTCCGGTGGGCGTGTCCCGTTCCCGGTGGGCGTGTCCCATTTCCGGTGGGCGTGTCCCGTTCCCGGTGGGTGTGTCCCACTTCCGGTGGGCGTGTCCCATTCCCGGTGGGCGTGTCCCGTTTCCGGTGAGCGTGTCCCGTTCCCGGTGGGCGTGTCCTGTGTTTGGTGGGTGTGTCCCATTTCCGGTGGGCGTGTCCTGTGATTGGTGGGCGTGTCCCATTTCCGGTGGGCGTGTCCCTGACGTGGCCCCGCCCCCAGCACTGCACTCTGGAGCTGGGCAGTTACATCAAGGACCTGTCGGTGGTGCACAGCGACCTGTCCAGCATCGTCATCCTCGACAACTCACCTGGAGCCTACCGCAGCCATCCAGGTACCCAAAATATTCCCAAAATGTTCCCAAAATATCCCCAAAATATTCCCAAAATGTTCCCAGAACATTCCCAAAATATTCCCAAAATATCCCAAAAATATTCCAAAAATATCCCCAAAATATCCCCAAAATAGTCCCAAAAATGTTCCCAGAACATTCCTGAAATATTCCAGAAATATTCCCAAAATATTCCCAGAATATCCCCAAAATGTTCCCAAAATGTTCCCAAAATATTCCCAAAATGTTCCCAAAACATTCCCAAAATATTCCCAGAATATTCTCAGAATATCCCCAAAATATTCCCAAAATGTTCCCAAAATGTTCCCAAAATATTCACAAAATGTTCCCAAAATATCCCCAAAATATTCCAGAAATATCCCCAAAATATCCTCAAAATATCCCCGAAATATTCCCAAAATATTCCAAAATGTTCCCAAAATATTCCCAAAATGTTCCCAGAACATTCCCGAAATATTCCAGAAACATTCCCAAAATATTCCTGAAATATCTCCGAAATATTCCCAAAATATTCCCAGAATATTCCCAAAATATTACCAAAGTATCCCCAAAACATTCCCAAAACATTCCCAAAATGTTCCCAAAATATTCCCGAAATATTCCCGAAATATCCCCAAAATATTCCCAAAATATTCCCAAAATGTTCCCAGAACATCCCCAAAATATTCCCAAAAATATCCCCAAAATATTCCCAAAATATTCACAAAATATTCCGAAAATGTTCCCAAAATGTTCCCAAAATATCCCCAAAATATTCCAAAAATATCCCCAAAATATCCCCAAAATATTCCCAAAAATATCCCCAAAGTATTCCTGAAATATTCCAAAAATATCCCCAAAATATTCCCAAAACATTCCTGAAATATTCCCAAAAATATCCCCAAAATATTCCCAAAATATTCCAAAAATATTCCCAAAACATTCCTGAAATATCCCCAAGATATTCCCAAATTATCCCCAAAATATTCCCAGAATATTCCCAAAATATCCCCAAAATATCCCCAAAATATTCCCAAAATGTTCCCAAAAATGTCCCCAAAATATTCCCAAAATATTCCAAAATATTCCCAAAATTTTCCCAAAATATCCCCAAAATATTCCCAAAAATATCCCCAAAGTATTCCTGAAATATTCCAAAAATATTCCCAAAAATATTCCAAAAATATTCCCAGAACATTCCCAAAATATTCCCAGAATATTCCCAAAATATTACCAAAATATTCCCAGAATATCCCCAAAATATTCCCAAAATATCCCCAAAATATCCCCAAAATATTCCCAAAATATCCCCAAAATATTCCAAAAGTATCCCCAAAATATTCCCAAAATGTTCCCAAAACATTCCTGAAATATCCCCAAAATATTCCCAAATTATCCCCAAAATATTCCCAGAATATTCCCAAAATATTCCCAAAAATATCCCCAAGATATTCCCAAAATATCCCCAAAATATCCCCAAAACATTCCCAAAATGTTCCCAAAATATTCCCAAAATGTTCCCAAAAATATTCCAAAAATATTCCCAAAATATTCCCAAAATATCCCCAAAATATTCCTGAAATATCCCCAAAATATTCCTGAAATATTCCAAAAATATTCCCAAAAATATTCCCAAAATATCCCCAAAATATCCCCAAAATATTCCCAAAATATTCCCAAAATATTTTCAAAATATCCCCAAAATATCCCTAAAATATTCCCAAAATATTCACAAAATATTCCAAAAATATCCCCAATATATTCCTAAAATATTCACAAAATATTCCAAAAATGTTCCCAAAATGTTCCCAAAATATTCCCAAAATGTTCCCAAAATATTCCCAAAATGTCCCCAAAAGATTCCCAAAAACCCCAGGGACCCCCCAAATCCCCCCCAAATCCCCTCAAATCCCCCCAAATCCCTCTCAAACCCTCTGGGGACCCCCAAAACTCTTTGGGGACCCCCAAATCTCCCCCCAGACAACGCCATCCCCATCAAGTCGTGGTTCAGAGACCCCAGGGATCCCCAAACCTCCCCAAATCCCCTCAAATCCCCCTCAAATCTCCCCAAATTCATCTCAAACCCTCTGGGGACCCCTAAAATCTCTCTGGGGACCCCCAAAATCTCTCTGGGGACCCCCAAAATTTCCCCCCAGACAACGCAATCCCCATCAAGTCGTGGTTCAGTGACGCCAGGGACCCCCAAACCTCCCCCAAATCCCCTCAAATCCCCCCCAAATCCCCCCAAATCCATCTCAAACCCTCTGGGGACCCCCGAAATCTTTTGGGGACCCCCAAATTTCCCCCCAGACAACGCCATCCCCATCAAGTCGTGGTTCAGGGACCCCGGGGACCCCCCAAACCTCCCCCAAATCCTCTCAAATCCCCCCCAAATCTCCCTCAAATCCCCCCAAACCTTCCTCAGATCTCTCCAAATCTCTCTCAAACTTTCTGGGGACCCCCAAAACTCTTTGGGGACCCCCAAAATTTCCCCAAAATCCCTCCCAGACAACGCCATCCCCATCAAGTCTTGATTCAGTGACGCCAGGGACCCCCCAAACCTCCCTCAAATCCCCTCAAATCTCCTCAAATCCCCACCAAATCTCCCTCAAATCCCCTCAAATGCATCTCAAACCCTCTGGGGACCCCCAAAATTCTTTTGGGGACCCCCAAAATCTTCTGGGGACTCCCAAAATCTTTCTGGGGACCCCCAAAATCCTCCCCAGACAACGCCGTCCTCATGAAATCGTGGTTCAGCGACCCCGGGGACCCCTAAATCCCCCCCAAATCCCCCCAAACCTCCCTCAAATCCCCCCAAATCTCCCTCAAATCCCCCCAAATTCCTCTCAAACCCTCTGGGGACCCCCAAAATCTTTTGGGGACCCCCAAATTTCCCCCCAGACAACGCCATCCCCATCAAGTCGTGGTTCAGCGACCCCGGGGACACGGCCCTGCTCAACCTCCTGCCCATGCTGGACGCGCTCAGGTGGGGAGGGGGCGAGGCTGGGGGGATTTGGGGGGTCCTGGGGGGATTTGGGGGGTCCTGGGTGGGTTTGGGGAGGATTTGGAAGGATTTGAGGGAGATTTGGGGAGAATTTGGGGGGTCCTGGGCGGATTTGGGGAGGATTTGGGGGGTCCTGGGGTGGATTTGGGGGTCCTGAGTGGATTTGGGGGGGATTTGGGGGGTCCTGGGGTGGATTTTGGGGGGATTTGAAGAGATTTGAGGGGGATTTGGGGGCTCTTGGAGGAGATTTGGGGGGTCCTGGGGGATTTGGGGAGGATTTGGGGGTCCTGGGGGGGATTTGAGGAGATTTCAGGAGGATTTGGGGCTCTTGGAGGAGATTTGGGGGGTCCTGGGGTGGATTTTGGGGGATTTGAAGAGATTTGAGGGGGATTTTGGGGCTCTTGGAGGAGATTTGGGGGGTCCTGGAGAGGATTTGGGGAGGATTTGGGGATCCTGGGGTGGATTTTGGGGGGATTTGAGGAGATTCATGGGGGATTTGGGGCTCTTGGAGGAGATTTGGGGGAATTTGGGGCTCTTGGAGGAGATTCGAGGGGGATTTGGGGGTTCCTGAGTGAATTTGGGGAGGATTTGGAAGGATTTGAGGGGGGTTTTGGGGATCCTGGGGTGGATTTGGGGGGATTTGAGGAGATTCGAGGGGGATTTGGGGGTCTTGGAGGAGATTTGGGGTGTCCTGGCTGAATCTGGGGAGGATTTTGGTGGTCCCGGATGGGATTTGGTTGATTTTGGCTGAATTTGGGGGGAATCTTGGGTGACTTTTTTGGGTGATTTCCCCCCAAATTCCCACATTTCCTTCCCCAATTTTTACCTTCCCCTCCTCTGGACCATCCCATTTTTTCCTAGGGGGGGTTTTTTATAATTTTTATATTTTTGGGGAGAGGGTCTCACACTCTTTTATTTTTTTCCCTCTCCCCCTCCCCAAATTCAGGTTCACGGCCGACGTTCGCTCCGTGCTCAGCCGGAACCTTCACCAGCACCGCCTGTGGTGACCCCGGAGCCCCCCGGGACCCCCCCCGGGGACAAAACCGGGGGTGGGGGAGGGGAATCCCCCCCCCTCCCCTCCCCCCTCAGGGGACACCGCCAGCACCGGGACCCCCAACCGGACTCTGCGCCCCCCCCTCATTTATTTTGGGGTGTGGGGGGTTAAATTTTGGGGGTCTTTTCCCCCCCCCTCCCCCACCCCCAACGTGCCTGAATTGGGAGGGGGAGGGGCTTTGGGGGAGGGGCTTTGGGGCTGCCCCTCCCCCCCCCCCCCCCTCTTCTGACGGACATTTGGGAGCTCCCCCCTCCCCCCCACCAGGTGTTTTTAAAAGCCCTTGGTCCCCACTCGCGGCGTCTCTGTGGTTCCTGTGCCGCCCCCAGACCCATTTTGGGGGGTTCGGTGCCGCCCCCAGACCCATTTTGGGGGGGTTCGGTGCCGCCCCCAGACCCATTTTGGGGTCTTTTTTTTCCTCCTCCTCCCCCCCCCCCCGTTTTTCCCCTCACAATGGTTCCGTCCGCCTCAGCGCTGGCTCCGCCCCTTTTCTCTCTGGCCACGCCCCCCGGCTCGGCCCAATGACGTCATCGCGCGCGCTCGTTCGCGACCCCCCCCCCCCCGTTACCGGGACCCCTCCCCTCCGTTACCGGGACCCCTCTTTCCCGGTTACCGGGACCCGTCTTTCCCGGTTACCGGGACCCCTCCCCCCCGGTTACCGGGACCCCTCTCCCCGGTTACCGGGACCCCTCTCCCCCGGTTACCGGGACCCCTCTCCCCGGTTACCGGGACCCCTCTCCCCCGGTTACCGGGACCCTCCCGCCACCGCCGGTACCGGAGGCTGGGGAAGGTTTTGCGCTGTTTCCGTGGAGAACCGGGGCGGGCAGAGCGCGCTCCTCGCGCCGTTCGCGTAGCGCTGAGGGCAGCGGCGGGAACCGTGCGCAGTTTGCGTAGCGCTGAGGGCAGCGGCGGGAACCGTGCGCAGTTTGCGTAGCGCTGAGGGCAACGGCGGGAACTTTACGCCGTTTGCGTAGCGCTGAGGGCAGCGGCGGGAACCGTGCGCAGTTTGCGTAGCGCTGAGGGCAGCGGCGGGAACCGTGCGCAGTTTGCGTAGCGCTGAGGGCAACGGCGGGAACTTTACGCCGTTTGCGTAGCGCTGAGGGCAGCGGCGGGAACCGTGCGCCGTTTGCGTAGCGCTCCGCCATTACCGGTCCCGGGGCCCGTTCGCCGTTCCCGTCGCGCTGGGGGGCAGCGGCGGGGCGTTTACGGTGGACTGGGATGAACTGGGAGGGGACTGGGATGAACTGGGAGGGGACTGGGATGAACCGGACGCCGTTTGTATAGCGCTGAGGGCAGCCGTGCGCTCCTTACGCCGTTTACGTAGCGCTGCGGGCAGTGCTGGGGCATTTTGGGGTGACTGGAGGGGACTGGGAGGGACTGGGAGGGAACTGGGATGGACTGGGAGGGAACTGGGATGGACTGGAACGGACTGGGAAAGGTCTAAGAGACGTTAGGAGGGAGCCGTGGTGGACTGGGAGACGTTAACAGCGAACTGGGATAAACTGGGAGAGAGAGATTTGGAACTGGGATAAACTGGGAGAGAGAGATTTGGAACTGGGATGAACTGGGGTACCTTAGGAAAGAACTGGGAGCGCCTTCCCTCACCGCGCATGCGCGGCTGCAAAGCCCCGCCCCGCGCAGCCCCACCCATTAAAGCATTGACCAATCAAAACGCTGCTCTGTCGTCCCGCCTTTTTTAAGCCCCGCCCATTTTTAGTATCGCCCAATCAAAACTCCGCATCAAAGTAAACTATTCAAGAAGCTCCGCCCCTTCGGAGCGTTGTCCAATCAAATCGCGTTTTGTTGGAGCTCCGCCCCCTCCTCCCCTACGCTTGCCCGGTGAGGGCGCCAAGATGGCGGCGGCGGCGCCGGGAGGCGGCGGCTCCTGCGGAGGAGGCGCCGGGAGCGGGGGAGGCCCCGGGAGCGCCGGGAACGGCACCGGGAGCACCGGGAACAACGGCGGGATGGAGGTGGATGGGGCAGGTGAGGGCGGGGGCAGCGGGAAGGGCGGCGGCGTTAACGGGAGCGGCACCGGGAAGGGGCAAATCGTGAGGGGAAAAATTCCGGGGGGAGCCTCAAAATCACCGGGAATGGCCCCAAAATCACCGGGAATGGCCCCGGGAATAACGGGGGGTGGGGCAGGCGGCGGCGGGAGCAGCGGGAATGGTGCCGGGAATAACGGGAATAACAGCGGGAATAACACCGGGAATAACGGGAGCGGCACCGGGAAGGGACAAATCGTGAGGGGAAAAATGCCAGGGAGAGCCTCAAAATCACCGGGAATTGCCCCAAAATTACCGGGAATTGACTCAAATCCCCGGGAATTGCCCTAAAATCCATCAGGAATGGCCCCAAATCCTCGGGAATTTTAGGGAATTGCCTTAAAACCACTGGGAATTTTTGGGAATGTCCCCAAATCCTCGGGAATTTTTGGGAATGGCCCCAAATCCTTTGGGAATTTCTGGGAATGGCCCCAAATCCTTTGGGAATTTTTGGGAATGGCCCCAAATCCTCCAGGAACGACCCCAAAGACCCCCTGGAATGGCCCCAAAACCCCCGGGAATTGCCCCAAAACCACTGGAAATGACCTCAAATCCCCGGGAATTTTGGGGAATTGCCCCAAATCCTCGGGAATTTTTGGGAATGGCCCCCAAAAAACCCAAGAACATCCCAAAATCCCCCAGGAATGGTCCCAAAACCACTGGAAATGACCTCAAATCCCTGGGAATTTTGGGGAATGTCCCCAAATCCTCGGGAATTTTTGGGAATGGCCCCAAATCCTTTGGGAATTTCTGGGAATGGCCCCAAATCCCCCAGGAATAGCCCCAAAACCACTGGAAATGACCTCAAATCCCCGGGAATTTTGGGGAATGTCCCCAAATCCTTTGCGAATTTTTGGGAATGGCCCCAAATCCTTTGGGAATTTTCGGGAATGGCCCCAAAATCCTCAGGAATTGCCCCAAATCCTCGGGAATTTTCGGGAACGTCCCCAAATCCTTTGGGAATTTTCGGGAATGACCAAAAAAAACCCGGGAATTGCCCCAAAATCCTCAGGAATTGCCCCAAAACCCCCGGGAATTTTTGGGAATGGCCCCAAATCCCCCGGGAATGGCCCCAAAGACCCCCTGGAATGGCCCCAAAACCCACGGGAATTGCCCCAAAACCACTGGAAATGACCTCAAATCCCCGGGAATTTTTGGGAATGTCCCCAAATCCTTGGGAATTTTTGGGAATGGCCCCAAATCCTTTGGGAATTTTTGGGAATGGCCCCAAATCCCCCGGGAATGGCCCCAAAACCCCCAGGAATGGCCCCAAATCCCTGGGAATTTTTGGGAATTGCCTTAAAACCACTGGGAATTTTTGGGAATGTCCCCAAATCCTCGGGAATTTTTGGGAATGGCCCCCAAAAAACCCAAGAACATCCCAAAATCCCCCAGGAATGGTCCCAAAACCACTGGAAATGACCTCAAATCCCCGGGAATTTCTGGGAATGGCCCCAAATCCCCCAGGAATAGCCCCAAAACCCCCGGGAATTGCCCCAAAACCACTGGAAATGACCTCAAATCCCCGGGAATTTTGGGGAATGTCCCCAAATCCTCGGGAATTTTGGGGAATGGCCCCAAATCCTTTGGGAATTTCTGGGAATGGCCCCAAATCCTCCAGGAACGACCCAAAAAACCCCCTGGAATGGCCCCAAAACCCCCGGGAATTGCCCCAAAACCACTGGAAATGACCTCAAATCCCCGGGAATTTTGGGGAATGTCCCCAAATCCTTTGGGAATTTTTGGGAATGGCCCCAAATCCTTTGGGAATTTTTGGGAATTGCCTCAAATCCTTTGGGAATTTTTGGGAATGGCCCCAAATCCCCCGGGAATGGCCCAGAAAAAACCCAGGAACATCCCAAAATCCCTCAGGAATTGCCCCAAAAACCCACGGGAATTGCCCCAAATCCCCGGGAATTGCCCTAAAATCCATCAGGAATGGCCCCAAATCCCTGGGAATTTTTGGGAATTGCCCAAAATCCTTTGGGAATTTTTGGGAATGGCCCCAAATCCTCCAGGAACGACCCCAAAATCCCCCTGGAATGGCCCCAAAACCCCCGGGAATGGCCCCAAATCCCTGGGAATTTTTGGGAATTGCCTTAAAACCACTGGGAATTTTTGGGAATGTCCCCAAATCCTCGGGAATTTTTGGGAATGGCCCCAAATCCTCCAGGAACGACCCAAAAAACCCCCTGGAATGGCCCCAAAACCCCCAGGAATTGCCCCAAAACCCCTGGAAATGACCTCAAATCCCCGGGAATTTTGGGGAATGGCCCCAAATCCTCGGGAATTTTTGGGAATGGCCCCAAATCCTCCAGGAACGACCCCAAAATCCCCCTGGAATGGCCCCAAAACCCCCGGGAATTGCCCCAAAACCACTGGAAATGGCCCCAAATCCCCGGGAATTTTGGGAAATGTCCCCAAATCCTTTGGGAATTTTTGGGAATGGCCCCAAATCCTTTGGGAATTTTTGGGAATTGCCCAAAATATTTTGGGAATTTTTGGGAATGGCCCCAAATCCTCCAGGAACGACCCCAAAATCCCCCAGGAATGGCCCCAAAACCCCCGGGAATTGCCCCAAAACCACTGGAAATGACCTCAAATCCCCGGGAATTTTGGGGAATGGCCCCAAATCCCTTGGGAATTTTTGGGAATGGCCCCAAATCCTTTGGGAATTTTTGGGAATGGCCCCAAATCCCCGGGAATGGCCCCAAAACCCCCAGGAATGGCCCCAAATCCCTGGGAATTTTCGGGAACTGCCCCAAATCCCCAGCAATTTTTGGGAACGGCCCCAAATCCTTTGGGAATTTTTGGGAATGGCCCCAAATCCTCCAGGAACGACCCAAAAAACCCCCTGGAATGGCCCCAAAACCACTGGGAATGGCCCCAAATCCCTGGGAATTTTTGGGAATTGCCTTAAAACCACTGGGAATTTTTGGGAATGGCCCCAAATCCTCGGGAATTTTTGGGAATGGCCCCAAATCCTTTGGGAATTTTCGGGAATTGCCCCAAATCCCCCGGGAACGGCCCCAAAAACCCCTGGGAATGGCCCCAAAACCACTGGAAATTACCTCAAATCCCCGGGAATTTTTGGGAATGTCCCCAAATCCTTGGGAATTTTTGGGAATATCCCCAAATCCCGGGAATGTCTCCCGGCAGTGGCGCAGGTGATGGCCGGAGGAGTGACCGGCAGCGTTTCCGTGGCTCTGCACCCCCTGGTGATCCTCAACATCTCCGACCACTGGATCCGACTGCGCTCCCAGGAGGGACGGAACGGGCAGGGTGAGATCCCAGAAAACATCCCCAGAATTCCCAAAAAATCCCCAGAATTCCCAAAAATCCCCAGAATTCCCAAAAATCCCCAGAATTCCCAACAATTCCGGTCACAGCTTCACAAAGTGTTCCCAGAAGAGACTCGGGGGGTTCTGCTGGGAGATGCTGGTGCCCCAAAATCCTTCCCAGGAACCTCAAAATCCTTCCCAGGAACCTCAAAATTCCATCCAGGATCCCAAAATTCCATCCAGGATCCCCAAATCACCCCCAGGATCCCAGAATTACCTCAAGGATCCCCAAAATCCCCTCCAGGATTCCCAAAATCCCCTCCAGGATTCCCAAAATCCCCTCCAGGATTCCCAAAATTCCATCCAGGATCCCCAAAATTCCATCCAGGATCCCAAAATTCCATCCAGGATCCCCAAAATCCCCTCCAGGATTCCCAAAATCCCCTCCAGGATTCCCAAAATCCCCTCCAGGATTCCCAAAATTCCATCCAGGATCCCAGAATTACCTCAAGGATCCCCAAAATCACCTCAAGGATCCCCAAAATTCCATCCAGGATCCCCAAAATCCTTCCCAGGAACCCCAAAATTCCATCCAGGATCCCCAAAATTCCATCCAGGATCCCCAAAATCCTTCCCAGGAACCTCAAAATTCCATCCAGGATCCCCAAAATCCTTCCCAGGATCCCCAAAATTCCATCCAGGATCCCCAAAATCCTTCCCAGGATCCCCAAAATTCCATCCAGGATCCCCAAAATCACCTCAAGGATCCCCAAAATCACCTCAAGGATCCCCAAAATTCCATCCAGGATCCCCAAAATCCCCTCCAGGATCCCCAAAATCCTTCCCAGGATCCCAAAATTCCATCCAGGATCCCAAAATTCCATCCAGGATCCCCAAAATTCCATCCAGGATCCCCAAATCACCCCCAGGATCCCAGAATTACCTCAAGGATCCCCAAAATTCCGTCCAGGATCCCCAAAATTCCATCCAGGATCCCCAAATCACCCCCAGGATCCCCAAAATCCTTCCCAGGAACATCAAAATTCCATCCAGGATCCCCAAAATTCCATCCAGGATCCCCAAAATCCCCTCCAGGATTCCCAAAATTTCATCCAGGATCCCAAAATTCCCTCCAGGATCCCCAAATCACCCCCAGGATCCCCAAAATCCCCTCCAGGATCCCCAAAATTCCATCAAGGATCCCCAAAATCCCCTCCAGGATCCCCAAAATTCCATCCAGGATCCCCAAAATCCTTCCCAGGAACCCCAAAATTCCATCCAGGATCCCAAAATTCCATCCAGGATCCCCAAAATTCCATCCAGGATCCCCAAAATTCCATCCAGGAACCCCAAAATTCCATCCAGGATCCCCAAAATTCCATCCAGGACCCCAAAATCACCTCAAGGATCCCCAAAATTCCATCCAGGATCCACAAAATCCTTCCCAGGATCCCCAAAATTCCATCCAGGATCCCCAAAATCCTTCCCAGGATCCCCAAAATTCCATCCAGGATCCCCAAAATCCCCTCCAGGATCCCCAAAATTCCATCCAGGATCCCCAAATCACCCCCAGGATCCCCAAAATCCTTCCCAGGAACCCCAAAATTCCATCCAGGATCCCAAAATCCTTCTCAGGATCCCCAAAATTCCATCCAGGATCCCCAAAATCCTTCCCAGGATCCCCAAAATTCCATCCAGGATCCCCAAAATCCTTCCCAGGATCCCCAAAATTCCATCCAGGATCCCCAAAATCCCCTCCAGGATCCCCAAAATTCCATCCAGGATCCCCAAATCACCCCCAGGATCCCCAAAATCCTTCCCAGGAACCCCAAAATTCCATCCAGGATCCCAAAATCCTTCTCAGGATCCCCAAAATTCCATCCAGGATCCCCAAAATCCTTCCCAGGATCCCCAAAATTCCATCCAGGATCCCCAAAATCCCCTCCAGGATCCCCAAAATTCCATCCAGGATCCCCAAAATTCCATCCAGGATCCCCAAAATTACCTCAGGGATCTCCAGGATCCCAAAAATCATCTCAAGGATCCCCAAAATCCCCCCCAGGACCCCCCAAATTCTCTCCAGGACTCCCCAGGACCCCCCAAAGCCCCCAGGACCCCCTCAGGTCCCCCCAAATCCCCTCTGGGACCCCCCAAATCCCCTCAGGATCCCCAAAATCCCCTCCAAGACCCCACAAATCCCTTCCAGGACCCCCCAAATCCCCCCCAAATCCCTTCCAGGACCCCCCAAATCCCCCCAGATCCCCTCTGGGACCCCCCAAACTCCCCCCAGGACCCCTCAAATCCCTTCCAGGACCCCCCAAACTCCCCCAAGACCCCCCCAGATCCCTTCCAGGACCCCTCAAATCCCTTCCAGGACTCCCCAAATCCCCCCAAATCCCTTCAGGACCCCCCCAGGACCCCCCAAATCCCCTCCCCAATTCCCCCTGCAGTGATCGGGGCTCTGATCGGGCACCCAAATCCCCCCTGGGACCCCCCAAATCCCTTCCAGGACCCCCCAAATCCCTTCCAGGACCCCCCAAATCCCTTCCAGGACCCCCCAAACTCCCCCAAGACCCCCCAAATCCCCCAGGACCCCCCAAATCCCCCCCAAATCCCTTCCAGGACCCCCCCAGGACCCCCCAAAATCCCCTCCAAAACCCCCCAAACCCCCCCCAAGACCCCCCAAATCCCCCCCAAATCCCCTCAGGACCCCCCAAATCCCCTCCAGGACCTCCCAAATCCCCCCAAAATCCCCCAATTCCCCCTGCAGTGATCGGGGCTCTGATCGGGCGCCAGGAGGGTCGGAACATCGAGGTGATGAATTCCTTCGAGCTGCTGGCTCACACCTCGGGGGGACACGTGCTCATCGACAAGGAGTACTACTACACCAAGGAGGAGCAGTGTGAGTAGGAATTCCAGGAATTTTTGAGAATTTTTGGGAATTTTTTGGGAATTTTTAGGAATTTTTTTCGATTTTTTTTTTATTTTTTTTGGATTTTTTTTTGATTTTTTTTGGATTTTTTTTGAGGTTTTTGGGGGATTTTTTGAGGTTTTGGGGTCACAGGTGAGAAGTGGGGTTACACCAAGGAGGAGCAGTGGGACTGGGAATCCCAGGAATTTTTGGGAATTTTGGGGAATTTTCTGGGAATTTTTAGGATTTTTTTTCGATTTTTTTGGAATTTTTTTGGATTTTTTTTGGATTTTTTTCAGATTTTTTTTGAGGTTTTTGGGGGATTTTTTGAGGTTTTGGGGTCACAGGTGAGAAGTGGGGTTACACCAAGGAGGAGCAGTGGGACTGGGAATTCCAGGAATTTTCTGGGAATTTTTGGGAATTTTCTGGGAATTTTTTGGAATTTTCTGGGAATTTTTAGGAATTTTTTTCAATTTTTTTTTTTTTTTTATTTTTTTCAGATTTTTTTTGATATTTTTGGGGGATTTTTTGAGGTTTTGGGGTCACAGGTGAGAAGTGGGGTTACACCAAGGAGGAGCAGTGGGACTGGGAATTCCAGGAATTTTTGGGAATTTTTGGGAATTTTTTGGGAATTTTTAGGAATTTTTTTCGATTTTTTTTCTATTTTTTTTTTATTTTTTCAGATTTTTTTCGGATTTTTTTTGAGGTTTTTGGGGCATTTTTTTGGGTTTTTGGGGTCACAGGTGAGAAGTGGGGTTACACCAAGGAGCAGCAGTGGGACTGGGAATTCCAGGAATTTTCTGGGAATTTTTGGGAAGTTTTTGGGAATTTTTAGGAATTTTTTTTTATTTTTTTTTTTTTTATTTTTTTGGGTTTTTTTTTTGAGTTTTTTTGGGGTTTTTTTTGAGGTTTTGGGGGATTTTTTGAGGTTTTGGGGTCACAGGTGAGAAGTGGGGTTACACCAAGGAGGAGCAGTGGGACTGGGAATCCCAGGAATTTTCTGGGAATTTTTGGGAATTTTCTGGGAATTTTTTTGGGAATTTTTTTGGAATTTTTAGGAATTTTTTTCAATTATTTTTTCGATTTTTTTTGGATTTTTTTCGGATTTTTTTTGAGATTTTTGGGGGATTTTTTTGAGGTTTTGGGGTCACAGGTGAGAAGTGGGGTTACACCAAGGAGCAGCAGTGGGACTGGGAATTCCAGGAATTTTCTGGGAATTTTTGGGAATTTTCTGGGAATTTTTAGGATTTTTTTTTCGGATTTTTTTGGGGGGAATTTTTGGGAATTTTTTGTGGTTTTTTTTATTAATTTTTTGGGGAAATTTCTGGGATTTTTGAGGATTTTTTTGGGGATTTTTATCAGATTTTTTTGGGATTTTTGGGCGGATTTTTGGGAATTTCTTTGGGTGGAATTTTGAGGAATTTTGGGGGGAATTTCTGGGAATTTTGGGGATTTTTTTGGGGTAATTTTTAGGAACTTTTTGAGGATTTTTTGGGGAAATTTCTGGGATTTTTGGGGGGATTTTATTCCAGATTTATTTGGGAATTTTTGGGGGAATTTCTGGGAATTTTTTGGGTGAAATTTTGAGGAATTTTGGGGGAATTTCTGGGAATTTTGGGAAGGGAATTTTGAGGAATTTCAGGGAATATTTTTAATTTTTGGGTGGATTTTTTTGGTGAGAATTTTGGGATTTTTTGTGGGAATTTTGGGAATTTTTGGGGTGAACTCCTGGGAATTTTTTGGGTGGAATTTTGAGGAATTTTGGGGTGGAATTTTGTGGGAATTTCTGGGAATTTTGGGAGGGGAATTTTAAGGAATTTTGAGAATTTTTTTAATTTTTGGGGGGATTTTTTGTGGGAATTCTTGGGAATTTTTGGGGGGAACTTTTGGGAATTTTTAGGGTGGAATTTTGGGAGAATTTCTGGGAATTCTGGGAAGGGAATTTTAAGGAATTTCAGGGAATATTTTTAATTTTTGGGTGGATTTTTTTGGTGAGAATTTTGGGATTTTTTCTGGGAATTTCGGGAATTTTTGGGGTGAATTCCCGGGAATTTTTTTGGGTAGAATTTTGAGGAATTTTGGGGTGGAATTTTGTGGGAATTTCTGGGAATTTTGGGAAGGGAATTTTGAGGAATTTTGAGGATTTTTTTTAATTTGTGGGTGGATTTTTTGGTGAGAATTTTGGGATTTTTTCTGGGAATTTTGGGAATTTTTTGGGTGGAATTTTGTGGAATTTTGGGGTGGAATTTTGGGGGAATTTCTGGGAATTTTGGGAAGGGAATTTTAAGGAATTTCGAGGAATATTTTAATTTTTGGGGGGATTTTTTGTGGGAATTCTTGGAAATTTTTGGAGGGAACTTTTGGGAATTTTTTGGGTGGAATTTTGAGGAATTTTGGGGTGGAATTTTGGGAGAATTTCTGGGAATTTTGAGAGGGGAATTTTAAGGAATTTCAGGGAATATTTTTAATTTTTGGGTGGATTTTTTGGTGAGAATTTTGTGATTTTTTCTGAGAATTTCGGGAATTTTTGGGGTGAATTCCCGGGAATTTTTGTGGGAATTTTGAGGAATTCTGGGGTGAAATTTTGTGGGAATTTTGGGAGGGGAATTTTAAGGAATTTTGAGAATTTTTTTAATTTTTGGGGGGATTTTTTGTGGGAATTCTTGGAAATTTTTGGAGGGAACTTTTGGGAATTTTTTGGGTGGAATTTTGAGGAATTTTGGGGTGGAATTTTGGGAGAATTTCTGGGAATTTTGAGAGGGGAATTTTAAGGAATTTCAAGGAATATTTTTAATTTTTGGGTGGATTTTTTTGTGAGAATTTTGGGATTTTTTATGGGAATTTTGGGAATTTTTGGGGTGAATTCCTGGGAATTTTTTGGGTGGAATTTTGTGGAATTTTGGGGTGGAATTTTTTGGGAATTTCTGGGAATTTTGAGAGGGGAATTTTAAGGAATTTCAGGGAATATTTTTAATTTTTGGGTGGATTTTTTTGGTGAGAATTTCGAGATTTTTTCTGGGAATTTCAGGAATTTTTTGTGGGAACTCCCGGGAATTTTTTTGGGTGGAATTCCTGGGAATTCTGGCCTTTCCCAACCCTCCCAAATCCCGGGATTTTCTCTCCTTTATCCCAAAAAAAGTCAAGCAGGTGTTCAAGGACCTGGAATTCCTGGGCTGGTACACGATGGGGGGGCCCCCCGAGCCCGCCGACATCCACGTCCACAAACAGGTGGGAATCCCGGAATTCCGGGAATTTCTGGGAATTCTGGGGATTTCTGGGAATTTCTGGGAATTTTGGGGAATTTCTGGGAATTTTTTGGGATTTTTTGGGGATTTTTTGGGGGTTTTTTTTGGAATTTTTGGGGATTTTTTGGGGTTTTTTTGGGAATTTGAGGGGAATTTTGGGGGAATTTCTGGGAATTTCTGGGAATTTTGGGGGATTTTTTTGGGGAATTTTTTCGGGTTTTTTTGGGAATTTTGGGGGATTTTTTTGGGGTTTTTTTTGGAATTTTTGGGGAATTTTTGGGGAATTTCTGGGAATTTTTGGGAAATTCTGGGAATTTCTGGGAATTTTGGGGATTTTTTTGGGGTTTTTTTGGAATTTTTGGGGATTTTTTGGGGTTTTTTTTTGGGAATTTGAGGGGAATTTTGGGGAATTTTCCGGGAATTTTTGGGGAATTTTTGGGAATTTCTGGGAATTTTGGGGGATTTTTTTGGGTTTTTTTGGGAATTTGAGGGGAATTTTGGGGGAATTTCTGGGAATTCTGGGGGAATTTCTGGAAATTTTTGGGAATTTCTGGGAATTTTGGGGGATTTTTGGGGGGGTTTTTTTGGAATTTTTGGGAATTTTTGGGGATTTTTTGGGGGTTTTTTTTGGGAATTTGAGGGGAATTTTGGGGGAATTTCTGGGAATTCCGGGAATTTCTGGGAATTTTTGGGAATTTTGGGGGGTCCTGGGGGGTTTTTTGGGAATTTTGGGAACTTTTGAGGGATTTTGGGGGAATTTTTGGGAGTTTGAGGGGTCCTGGGTGGAATTTTGGGTGGAATTTTGGGAATTTTGGGGGAATTTCTGGGAATTTTTGGGGGAGTTTTGGGATTTTGGGATGGATTTGGGGAATTTTTGGGGGATTTTTGGGAATCTTGGGGGGAATTTCTGGGAATTTTTGGGAATTTTGGGAGGGATTTTGGGAACTTTGGAGGAATTTTGGGGGAATTTTTGGGAATTTGGGGGGTCCTGGGTGGAATTTTTGGGAATTTTGGGGGATTTTTGGGAATTTTGGGGGATTTTTGGGAATTTTGGGGAATTTTGGGAGTTTTTGGGAATTTTTGGGATTCTGGAAGGATTTTTTGTGGATTTTGGGGTTTTTTGGGAATTTGGGGGGTCCTGGGTGGAATTTTGGGGGATTTTTGGGAATTTTTGGGGATTTTTGGGAATTTTTGGGAATTTTGGGAATTTTTGGGAATTTTTGGGATCCTGGAAGGATTTTTTGTGGATTTTGGGGTTTTTTTGGGGGGATTTTGGGGGATTTTGGGTGAATTTTTCCCGGATTTCCGCTGGAATTGGGAATTTTGGGAATTCCCAGAAGTTTCCAGCAGGAATTTGGGGAGATTTTGGGAATTTTTGGGAATTTTTTTTGTCAGGTTTGTGAGATCATCGAGAGCCCCCTGTTCCTGAAACTGAACCCCATGACCAAACACACCGACGTGAGTTTGGGGTGAAAAACGGGGATTTTGGGAAAAAAACACAAATTTGGGGAAAAAATCCCAAATTTTGGGGAAAAACCAGGAATTTTGGGGAAAAAAATCACAGATTTGGGGAAAAAAGTTCAAGATTTGGGGAAAAAACTCCAAAATTTGGGGAAAAAACTTCAAAATTTGGGGAAAAAAGAACAGATTTGGGGAAAAAAATCCCAAATTTTGGGGAAAAAAACAGAAATTCTGGGGAAAAAAATCACGAATTTGGGGAAAAAACAGGAATTTTGGGGAAAAAAGTTCAAAATTTGGGGAAAAAACTCCACATTTTGAGGAAAAAACTCCAAAATTTGGGGAGAAAATCACAAATTTGGGGGAAAAATTCTGAATTTTGAGGTGAAAACTCCAAATTTTGGGGAAAAATCACAGATTTTGGGGAAAAAATAACAGATTTTGGGGGAAACTCCAAATTTGGGGAAAAAATCCCAAGTTTTGGAAAAGAAACTCCAAATTTTGGGGAAAAACCAGGAATTTTGGGGAGAAAAATCACAGATTTGGGGAAAAAATCTGAATTTTGGGGAAAAAATCCAAATTTTGGGGAAAAAATCACAGATTTTGGGAAAAAAGTTCAAAATTTGGGGAAAAAGTTCAAAATTTGGGGAAAAAACTCCAAAATTTGGGGAAAAAAATCACAAATTTGGGGGAAAAATTCTGAATTTTGGGGAAAAAACTCCAAATTTGGGGGAATAAATTCCAAGTTTTGGGAAAAGATCCCCAATTTTGGGAAAAAACCTCAATTTTGGAAAGGAAATCCCAATTTTTGGTGAAAATTCACCAATTTTTGGGGATTAATTCTCAAGTTTTGGGGTAAAATCTCCAATTTTGGGGAAAAAATTCCAAATTTATGGGAAAAATCCCGGAATTTTTGGGAAAAATCCCCAATTTTTGGGAAAAATCACGAATTTTAAGGAAAAATCCCCAAATTTTTGGGAAAAATCCCCAATTTTAAGGAAAAATTCCCAAATTTTTGGGAAAACTTCCAAATTTTTGGGGAAAAATCCACAAAATTTTAGGAAAAAACTACAAAACCTTTGGGAAAACCCCCAATTTTTGAGGGAAAAATCCCAAATTTTTGGGAAAAAATCCCAAATTTTTGGGAAAAATCCCAGTTTTTTGGGGAAAATCCCCAATTTCAAGGAAAAATCCCCAAGTTTTTAGGAAAAATCCCAGATTTTTGGGGAAAAATCCCCAATTTTAAGGAAAAATCCCCAAGTTTTTGGGAAAAATCCCAGATTTTTGGGAAAATCCCCCAAAACTTTGGTAAAAATCCCCAAATTTTTGGGAAAAATCCCCAAATTTTTGGGAAAAATCCCAGATTTTTGGGGAAAATCCCCAATTTTAAGGAAAAATCCCCAAATTTTTGGGAAAACTTCCCAATTTTTGGGAGATTTTCTCAATTTTTGGGGAAAAATCCACAAAATTTTAGGAAAAAACCACAAAATCTTTGGGAAAACCCCCAATTTTTGAGGGAAAAATCCCAAATTTTTGGGAAAAATCCCCAAATTTTTGGGAAAAATCCCCAATTTTTGGGAAAAATCCCCGATTTTTGGGAAAAACCCCCAAAACTTTGGGAAAATCCCAATTTTTTCCCCTTTTTCCCAATTTTTGGGTCCCCCCAGCTCCCCGTGAGCGTCTTCGAGTCCGTGATCGACATCATCAACGGAGAGGTGAGCCCCAAAATCCGGGAATTCTCTGGAATTCTCCGGAATTCTCTGGAATTCTGGGAATTTTGGGAATATTTGGGGATTTGGGGGAAAATCTGGGGAATTTTAAGGGGATTTTTGGGGATTTTTGGGATTTTTTTGTGGGATTTTGGGGATTTTTTAATGGAATTTTGGGACTTTTTTTGTGGAATTTTTGGAGTTTTTTAGGTGATTTTGGGGATTTTTTATGGAATTTTGGGGTTTTTTTATGGAATATTGGGGTTTTTTATGGAATTTTGGGGTTTTTTTATGGAATATTGGGGTTTTTTATGGAATTTTGGGGTTTTTTTGTGGAATTTGGGTTTTTTTATGGAATTTGGGGGATTTTTTATGGAATTTTGGGGTTTTTTTATGGAATATTGGGGATTTTTTATGGGATTTTGGGGCTTTTTTTATGGAATTTTGGGTTTTTTTATGGAATTTTTGGAGTTTTTTATGGAATTTTGGGATTTTTTAGGGAATTTGGGGTTTTTCGGCGAATTTTGGGGTTTTTTTGGGGTTTTGGGTTTTTTATGGAATTTTGGAGGATTTTTTATGGAATTTTTGAGGTTTTTTACGGATTTTTGGGGTTTTTTGGGGGGATTTTGAGTTTTTTTTTATGGAATTTTGGGGCTTTTTTATGGTATTTTGGGAGTTTTTTATGGAATTTTGGTTTTTTTTATGGAATCTTGGGGATTTTTAATGGAATTTTGGGGTTGTTTGGGGATTTTGGGGATTTTTTAGGGAATTTTGGGGTTTTTTTGGGGGAATTTTGTGTGTTTTTTATGGAATTTTGGGGTTTTTTTTGGATTTCAGGGATTTTTTTGGGGGAATTTTGGGGTTTTGGGGAGATTTTTTTATGGGATTTTGGGATTTTTATGGAATTTTGGGTTTTTTTGTGGGGATTTGGGATTTTTTTGGGGAATATTTGGAGTTAAATTTTTGTTGATTTTTGTTCATTTTGAGCCTTCCCTGAGCTCCTTTTTCCCTGGGATTTTTCCCCTGGGAATTTTTGGGCCGGGAATTTTGGGAATTTGGGAATTTTGGGGAATTCTGGGTCCAATTCTTCCATTTTTGGACCATTTCAGCCCAAATCCATCCCCATTTTTATAGATTTTTGTCATTTTTTGGCCATTTTCAGCTCTTTTTTCCCTGGGATTTTTCCCCCGGGGGTTTTTTGGGCCGGGAATTTCGGGAATTTGGGAATTTTGGGGCCGGGAATTTCGGGAATTTGGGAATTTTTGGGCCGGGAATTTCGGGAATTTGGGAATTTGGGAATTTGGGAATTTTTGGGGCTGGGAATTTTGGGAATTTGGGAATTTTGGGGCCGGGAATTTTGGGAATTTGGGAATTTTGGGTCAAATTCTTCCATTTTGGGGCCATTTCAGCCCAAATCCATCCCCATTTTTGTCATTTTTTGGCCATTTTGAGCCTTTTTTCCCCGGGAATTTCCCCCGGGGGTTTTTTGGGTCGGGAATTTTGGGAATTTGGGAATTTTTGGGCCGGGAATTTCGGGAATTTGGGAATTTTGGGACTTGCCCAGGCCACCATGCTGTTTGCCGAGCTGCCCTACACGCTGGCCACCGAGGAGGCCGAGAGGATCGGGGTGGATCACGTGGCCAGGATGACGGCGACGGGCGGAGGGGAGAACAGCACTGGTGAGAGCCAAAATCCCGGGATTTACACCCAAAAATCCAGGGATTTACACCCAAAAATCCAGGAATTTACACACAAAATCTGCTGGATCCACAGGTCTACACCCAAAATCCCGGGATTTCCACCCAAAATCCGGGAATTTATACACAAAATCTGCTGAATCCACAGGTCTACACTCGAAATCCGGGAATTTATACACAAAATCCGGGAATTTATACACAAAATCCCGGGATTTATACACAAAATCTGCTGGGTCCACAGATTTCCACCCAAAATCTGGGAATTTACACACAAAATCCACTGAATCCACAGGTCTACACCCGAAATCCGGGAATTTATACACAAAATCTGGGAATTTACACCCAAAATCTGGGAATTTACACACAAAATCTGGGAATTTACACACAAAATCCAGGGATTTATACACAAAATCCACTGAATCCTGGGATTTACACCCAAAATCTTGGGATTTACACCCAAAATCCGGGAATTTATACACAAAATCCCGGGATTTCCACCCAAAATCTGGGAATTTACACCCGAAATCCACTGAATCCAGGGATTTACAGCCAAAATATGGGAATTTACACCCGAAATCTGGGAATTTACACCCGAAATCCAGGGATTTATACCCAAAATCCACAGATTTACACCCAAAATCTGGGAATTTATACCCAAAATCCAGGGATTTATACACAAAATCTGGGAATTTACACCCAAAATCCACTGAATCCACAGATTTACACCCAAAATCCCGGGATTTCTCCCCAAAAAAAGCCCCAAAATCCCAGGAATTGTCCCAAAAACCCCTGGAATTGTCCCCAAATCGCAGAATTTTCCCAAAATCCCGGGATTTCTCCCCAAATTGCAGTGGCAGAGCACCTGATTGCCCAGCACAGCGCCATCAATTCCCCAAAAAATCCCCAAAATCTCCCAAAAAAACCCCAAATTCTCCCAAAAAAACCCCAAAAATCCCTCAAATTTTTCCCAAAACCCCTGGAATTTTCCCAAAATCCTGGAATTTTCCCAAAATCCCTGGAATTCTCCCCAAATTGCAGTGGCAGAGCACCTGATTGCCCAGCACAGCGCCATCAATTCCCCAAAAAAACCCCAAAAATCCCCCAAAAAAACCCCAAAATCCCGGGAATTTTCCCCAAAAAAAGCCCCAAAATCCCGGGATTTCTCCCCAAAAATGCCTGGAATTTTCCCAAAATCCTGGGATTTCTCCCCAAATCCTGGAATTTTCCCAAAATCCCTGGAATTCTCCCCAAATTGCAGTGGCAGAGCACCTGATTGCCCAGCACAGCGCCATCAATTCCCCAAAAAAACCCCAAAAATCCCCCAAAAAAACCCCAAAATCCCGGGATTTCTCCCCAAAAAAAGCCCCAAAACCCCTGGAATTCCCTCAAAAATCTCTGAAATTTCCCCCAAAATCCTGGGATTTTCCCAAAATCCCTGGAATTTTCCCCAAATTGCAGTGGCAGAGCACCTGATTGCCCAGCACAGCGCCATCAATTCCCCAAAAAAACCCCAAAATCCCCCAAAAAAACCCCAAAATCCCGGGATTTCTCCCCAAAAAAAGCCCCAAAATCCTGGAATTTTCCCCAAATCCTGGAATTTTCCCAAAATCCCTGGAATTCTCCCCAAATCCAGTGGCAGAGCACCTGATTGCCCAGCACAGCGCCATCAATTCCCCAAAAAAACCCCAAAAATCCCTCAAATTCTCCCCAAAAAAAGCCCCAAAATCCCAGGAATTGTCCCAAAAACCCCCGGAATTGTCCTGAAATCTTGGAATTTTCCCAAAATCCCTGGATTTCTCCCCAAATCCAGTGGCAGAGCACCTGATTGCCCAGCACAGCGCCATCAATTCCCCAAAAAAACCCCAAAAATCCCTCAAATTCTCCCCAAAAAAAACCCCAAAATCCCTCAAATTTTTCCCAAAATCCCGGGATTTCTCCCCAAATCCTGGAATTTTCCCAAAATCCCTGGAATTCTCCCCAAATCCAGTGGCAGAGCACCTGATTGCCCAGCACAGCGCCATCAATTCCCCAAAAAAACCCCAAAATCCCCCAAAAAAACCCCAAAATCCCGGGAATTCTCCCCAAATCCTGGAATTTTCCCAAAATCCCGGGAATTTTCCCCAAATCCAGTGGCAGAGCACCTGATTGCCCAGCACAGCGCCATCAATTCCCCAAAAAAACCCCAAAAATCCCCCAAAAAAACCCCAAAATCCCGGGATTTCTCCCCAAAAAAAGCCCCAAAATCCCAGGAATTCTTCCCAAATCCTGGAATTTTCCCAAAATCCCTGGAATTTTCCCCAAATTGCAGTGGCAGAGCACCTGATTGCCCAGCACAGCGCCATCAATTCCCCAAAAAAACCCCAAAAATCCCCCAAAAAAACCCCAAATTCTCCCAAAAAAACCCCAAAAATCCCTCAAATTCTTTCCAAAACCCCTGGAATTTTCCCCAAATCCTGGAATTTTCCCAAAATCCCTGGAATTTTCCCCAAATTGCAGTGGCAGAGCACCTGATTGCCCAGCACAGCGCCATCAATTCCCCAAAAAAACCCCAAAAATCCCTCAAAAAAACCCCAAAAAAAGCCCCAAAAATCCCAGAAAAAGCCCCAAAATCCTGGGATTTTTCCCCAAATTGTGGAATTTTCCCAAAATCCCGGGAATTTTCCCCAAATCCAGTGGCAGAGCACCTGATTGCCCAGCACAGCGCTATCAAGATGCTGCACAGCCGCGTTCGCCTCATCCTCGAGTACGTCCGAGCCGCCGAGGCCGGTGAGGAAAAACCCCAAAATATCCCAAAATATCCCCAAAATATCCCAAAAAAAACCCAAATCCCAAAAAATTCCCCAAATCCCAGAAATTCCCCAAATCCTGGAGGGATCTGGGGAAAAAAAACGGAGTTTGGGGGAGGTTTTTGGGGGGTTTTTAGTGATTTTTGGGGGGTTTAATTTGGGTTTTTGGGGATTTTAATTTGGATTTTTGGGGGGTTTTAATTTGGATTTTTTGGGGTTTTAATTTGGGTTTTTGGGGGTTTTAATTTGGATTTTTGGGGATTTTTTCCTGAATTTTTTTGGGTTTTAATTTGGGTTTTTGGGAATTTTAATTTGGATTTTGTTGGGGTTTTAATTTGGGTTTTTGGGAATTTTAATTTGGATTTTTGGGGATTTTAATTTGGATTTTTGGGGATTTTTTTTCCGGATTTTTTTGGGTTTTAATTTGGATTTTTGGGGATTTTTTCCTGAATTTTTTTGGGTTTTAATTTGGGTTTTTGGGGGATTTTAATTCAGATTTTTGGGAATTTTAATTTGGATTTTTGAGGATTTTATTTGGATTTTTGGGGGGTTTAATTTTGATTTTTTGGGTTTTAATTTGGGTTTTTGGGAATTTTAATTTGGATTTTTGGGGGTTTTAATTTGAGTTTCTGAGGGATTTTAATTTGGATTTTTGGGGATTTTTTCGTGATTTTTTTTGGGATTTAATTTGGGTTTTTGGGGGATTTTAATTTGGATTTTTGGGGATTTTAATTTGGATTTTTGGGGGATTTTAATTTGGATTTTTGGGGATTTTAATTTTCATTTTTAGGGATTTTAATTTGGATTTTTGGGAATTTTAAATTGGACTTTTGGGAATGTTAATTTTGATTTTTAGGAATTTTAATTTGGATTTTTGGGGATTTTAATTTGGATTTTTGGGGGATTTAATTTGGATTTTTGGGGATTTTAATTTGGATTTTTGGGGTTTTTTAATTTGGGTTTTGGGGGGTTTTAATTTGGATTTTTAGGGATTTTAATTTGGATTTTTGGGGATTTTTTTCCCATTTTTTGGGGGTTTTAATTTCGATTTTTGGGGATTTTTTTCTGAATTTTTTTTGGGATTTAATTTGGGTTTTTGGGGATTTAATTTGGGTTTTTGGGGGATTTTATTTTGGATTTTTGGGGATTTTTTTTCCTGATTTTGGGGAATTTTAATTTGGATTTTTGGGGATTTTTTTTCCCATTTTTTTTGGGTTTTAATTTGGATTTTTGAGGATTTTTTTCCCAATTTTTTTGGGTTTTAATTTGGGTTTTTGAGGATTTTTTTCCCAATTTTTTTGGGTTTTAATTTGGATTTTTGGGGATTTTTTTCCTGAATTTTTTTGGGTTTTAATTTGGATTTTTGGGGATTTTTTTCCCCGATTTTTTTGGGTTTTAATTTGGATTTTTGGGGATTTTTTTTCCAATTTTTTTGGGTTTTAATTTGGATTTTTGGGGATTTTTTTCCTGATTTTTGGGGAATTTTAATTTGGATTTTTGGGGATTTTAATTTGGATTTTTGGGGATTTTTTCCTGAATTTTTTGGGGTTTTAATTTGGATTTTTGGGGATTTTAATTTGGATTTTTTTTGTGATTTTTGGGGGGTTTTAATTTGGATTTTTGGGGATTTTTTTTTCCTGAATTTTTTTGGGGATTTAATTTGGATTTTTGGGGATTTTTTTTCCTGAATTTTCTTTGGGTTTTAATTTGGATTTTTGGGAATTTTAATTTGGATTTTTGGGAATTTAATTTGGGTTTTTGGGGGATTTTATTTTGGGTTTTTGGGGTTTTTTAATTTGGGTTTTTGGGGGTTTTAATTTGGATTTTTTTGAGATTTTTTTTTTGATTTTTTTTTTCTGATTTTTGGGGGATTTTAATTTGGATTTTTATGGATTTTTTTTCTTGATTTTTGAGGATTTTATTTGGATTTTGGGGGAATTTTTCTATATTTTTGGGGGTTTTAATTTGAATTTTTAGGGGTTTTAATTTGGATTTTTGGGGATTTTAATTTGGATTTTTGGGAATTTTAATTTGGATTTTTGGGGATTTTTTTTCCCAATTTTTTTGGGTTTTAATTTGGATTTTGGGGGATTTTTTTTCTGATTTTTGAGGATTTTCATTTGGGTTTTTGGAGATTTTAATTTGGATTTTTGGGGATTTTTTCCTGAATTTTTTTTGGGATTTAATTTGTGGTTTTGGGGGATTTTATTTTGGATTTTTGGGGATTTTTTTTTCCTGATTTTTTTGGGGGGGATTTAATTTGGGTTTTTGGGGAATTTTAATTTGGATTTTTTTTTCTGATTTTTGAGGATTTTCATTTGGGTTTTTGGGAATTTTAATTTGGATTTTTGGGGGATTTTTTTCCTGATTTTTTTGGGGGTTTTAATTTGGATTTTTGGGGAATTTTTTCCTGAATTTTTTTGGATTTTAATTTGGATTTTTGGGCATTTTATTTTAAATTTTTTTTTTGTGATTTTTGGGGGATTTTATTTTGAATTTTTGGGGATTTTTTCCTGATTTTTGGAGGATTTTAATTTGGATTTTTGAAGGGTTTTTCCCCAATTTTTTGGGGGGGTTCTAATATCAATTTTTGGGGATTTTTGGAGAGTTTTAAATTGGATTTTTAAGGGATTTTTATTTTGTATTTTTGGGGATTTTTTGGTGATTTTGGGGGGATTTTAAGTTGGGTTTTTTTGGGTTTTTTTGGGGCAGTTTTGGGTTTTTTTAGGATTTTGGGGTGGTTTTGGTTTTTTTGGGGTTTTTTTGGGGTGGTTTTGGGGTTTTTTGGGTTTTTTTGGGGCAGTTTCGGGTTTTTTTGGGTTTTTTTTGGGGTGGTTTTGGGGTTTTTTTGGGGTTTTCCGGGGGGGTTTTGGGGGTTTTTGGGGTCGCTGATTTTTTCTGTGGGGTCCCCGAATGCCAATTTTGGGTTTTTTTGCCCCAAATTGCAGGGGAGGTTCCGTTCAACCACGAGATCCTGCGCGAGGCCTGCGCCCTCTGCCACTGCCTGCCCGTGCTCAGCACCGACAAGTTCAAAACCGACTTCTACGACGTGAGGAGCCCCCAAAACGGCCCAAATTCACCCCAAAATATACCCCAAAATACTCCAAATACAGCCCAAATACACCCAAAAATACAACCCCAAAATAGCCCAAATTCACCCCAAAAACACACCCCAAAATACCCCAAAATATACCCCAAAATATACCCCAAAATACCCCAAATTACAGCCACAAAATACCCCAAAAATACAGCCCCAAAATACCCCAAATTCACCCCAAAAACACACCCCAAAATACCCCAAAATACCCCAAAATATACCCCAAAATGCCCCAAAATATACCCCAAAATACCCCCAAAATACAGCCCAAAATAACCCAAATTCACCCCAAAAACACAGCCCAAAATACCCCAAAAATACAGCCCCAAATACCCCAAATTCACCCCGAAAATACAGCCCCAAAATACCCCAAATTCACCCCAAAAACACAGCCCAAAATAGCCCAAATACAGCCCAAAATACCCCAAAATATACCCGAAAATACCCCAAAAATACAGCCCCAAAATACCCCAAATTCACGCCAAAAACACAGCCCAAAATACCCCAAAATACCCCAAAATATACCCCAAAATACCCCAAAAATACAGCCCCAAAATACCCCAAAAACACCCCAAATTCACCCCAAAAACACCCCAAATACAGCCCAAAAACACATCCCAAAATACCCCAAATACAGCCCAAAATACCCCAAAAATACACCCCAAATACCCCAAATTCAGCCCAAAAATTCCCCCCAAATACATCCCAAAAATACCCCAAAACACCCCAAAAATACACCCAAAAATACAGCCCAAAATACACCCAAAATACACCCAAAATACACCCAAAAATACCCCAAATTCACCCCAAAAATACACCCAAAAATACACCCCAAATACACCCAAAATACCCCAAATACAGCCCAAAATACCCCAAAAATACAGGCCCAAAATACACCCAAAACACCGGGAATTTACCCCAAAATTCACCCCAAATACAGCCCAAAAATACACCCCAAAATACACCAAAATACCCCAAATCCACCCCAAAAATTCACCCCAAATACACCCAAAAATACCCCAAAAATACAGCCCCAAATTTAGCCCAAAAATACACCCAAATACACCCAAAAATACACCCCAAATACACCCAAATTTAGCCCAAAAAATACAGCCCAAAATACCCCAAATCCACCCCAAAAATACACCCAAAATACACCCAAATACAGCCCAAAATACACCCAAAATACCCCAAATTTAGCCCAAAAATTCACCCCAAATACAGCCCAAAAATACCCCAAATCCACCCAAAAAATACTCCCAAAATACCCCAAAAATTCACCCAAAAATACAGCCCCAAAATCCACCCAAAAATACCCCAAATTCACCCCGAATACACCCAAAAAACACCCCAAAACCACCCAAAAATTCACCCCAAATACAGCCCAAAATATCCCAAATTCACCCCAAAAATACACCCAAAATACAGCCCAAAATATCCCAAAAATACCCCAAATACAGCCCAAAAATACAGCCCAAAATAACTCAAATTCATCCTAAAAATGCACCCCAAATACACCCAAAATACACCCAAATTCACCCCAAATACAGCCCAAAAATACACCCAAAATACCCCAAATTTACCCCAAAATATTCCCCAAAAATCCAGCCCAAATACACCCAAAATACCCCAAATTCACCCCAAAATACCCCAAACACAGCCCAAAACCACACCCAAAATACTCAAAAATACAGCCCAAAATAGAGCCCAAAATTACCCAAAATACCCCCAAAAATCCAGCCCAAAATACCCCAAATTCACCCCGAATACACCCAAAAATACACCCCAAATACACCCAAAAATACCCCAAAAATACCCCAAAAATACATCCCAAAATACCCCAAATTTACCCCAAAATATACCCCAAATCCACTCCAAAAATACACCCAAAATACACCCAAAAATACCCCAAAATACACACAAAATACCCCAAATCCACCCCAAAATACCCCAAAAATACAGCCCAAATACACCCAAAATACCCCAAATACAGCCCAAAATACCCCAAAAATACAGCCCCAAAATACCCCAAATCCACCCCAAAAATTCACCCCAAATACAGCCCAAAAATACACCCAAAATACACCCAGAATACACCCCAAATACACCCAAATTTAGCCCAAAAATACTCCCAAAATACCCCAAATTTAGGCCAAAAATTCACCCAAAAATACACCCAAAATACCCCAAAACACCCCAAAAATACACCCAAAAATACCCCCAAAAATACACCCAAAATACACCCAAAATCCCCTCAAAATCACCCAAAATCCCCAATTTTTTGGGGAAAAACCCCCCAAAATTCCCAAATTTTTTAGGAAAACCCCCAAAATTCCCATTTTTTTTAGGAACACCCCCAAAAATTCCCATTTTTTTTTAGGAACACCCCCAAAAATTCCCATTTTTTTTTAGGAACACCCCCAAAATTCCCATTTTTTTTTTTTTAGGAACACCCCTAAAATTCCCATTTTTTTTAGGAACACCCCTAAAATTCCCATTTTTTTTAGGAAAACCCCCCAAAATTCCCATTTTTTTTAGGAACACCCCCAAAATTCCCATTTTTTTTTAGGAACACCCCAAAAATTCCCATTTTTTTTTAGGAACACCCCAAAAATTCCCATTTTTTTTTAGGAACACCCCAAAATTCCCATTTTTTTTAGGAACACCCCAAAAATTCCCATTTTTTTTAGGAACACCCCTAAAATTCCCATTTTTTTTTTAGGAACACCCCCAAAATTCCCATTTTTTTTAGGAACACCCCCAAAATTCCCATTTTTTTTAGGAACACCCCAAAAATTCCCTTTTTTTTTAAGAAAAACCCCCAAAAATTCCCATTTTTTTTTAGGAACACCCCAAAATTCCCATTTTTTTTAGGAACACCCCTAAAATTCCCTTTTTTTTTAGGAACACCCCCAAAATTCCCATTTTTTTTAGGAACACCCCCAAAATTCCCATTTTTTTTTAGGAACACCCCCAAAATTCCCATTTTTTTTTAGGAACACCCCCAAAATTCCCATTTTTTTTTAGGAACACCCCCTAAAATTCCAATTTTTTTTTAGGAACACCCCTAAAATTCCCATTTTTTTTTAGGAACACCCCAAAAATTCCCATTTTTTTTTAGGAACACCCCCAAAATTCCCATTTTTTTTAGGAACACCCCCAAAATTCCCATTTTTTTTAGGAACACCCCCAAAATTCCCATTTTTTTTAAGAAAAACCCCCAAAAATTCCCATTTTTTTTAGGAACACCCCCAAAATTCCCATTTTTTTTTAGGAACACCCCCAAAATTCCCATTTTTTTTTAGGAACACCCCCAAAATTCCCATTTTTTTTTAGGAACACCCCCAAAATTCCCGTTTTTTTTTTAGGAATACCTTTAAAATTCCCATTTTTTTTTAGGAACACCCCAAAAATTCCCATTTTTTTAAGAAAAACCCCCAAAATTCCCATTTTTTTTTAGGAACACCCCCAAAATTCCCATTTTTTAGGAAAACCCCCAAAAATTCCCTTTTTTTTTAAGAAAAACCCCCCAAAATTCCCATTTTTTTTAGGAACACCCCTAAAATTCCCATTTTTTTTTAGGAAAACCCCAAAAATTCCCATTTTTTTTTTAGGAACACCCCAAAAATTCCCATTTTTTTTTAGGAAAACCCCCAAAAATTCCCTTTTTTTTTAAGAAAAACCCCCAAAAATTCCCATTTTTTTTTAGGAACACCCCTAAAATTCCCATTTTTTTTAGGAACACCCCCAAAAATTCCCATTTTTTTTAGGAACACCCCCAAAATTCCCATTTTTTTTTAGGAACACCCCTAAAATTCCCATTATTTTTTTAGGAACACCCCTAAAATTGCATTTTTTTTTGTCAGCAATGCAACGACGTGGGGCTGATGGCGTACCTGGGCACCATCACCAAAACCTGCAACACCATGAACCAGTTTGTGAACAAATTCAACGTCCTCTACGACCGCCAGGGCATCGGCCGCCGCATGCGGGGGCTCTTCTTCTGAGCCAGAAACGGCAAAAAACGGGAAAAAACGGGAAAAAACGACCCGAAAACGGGAAAAAACGACCCGGAAATGGCCAGAAACTACCCGAAAATGGCCCAAAACGGCCAAAAATGACCCAAAAACGACCCGAAAATGGCCAGAAACAACCAGAAAAAGGCCCAAAATGACCCAAAATGGCCAAAAACAACCCGAAAATGGCCAGAAACGACCCGAAAATGGCCAAAAATGTCCCAAAAATGGCCCAGAAATGGTAAAAAATGACCCGAAAATGGTCAAAACCGACCCAAAAATGGCCCAAAATGACCCAGAAATGGCCCAAAACAACCCAAAAATGGCCAATAAGGACCCAAAAATGGCCAAAAACGACCCAAAAACGACCCAAAAATGGCTCAAAACGGCCAAAAATGACCCAAAATGGCAAAAAATGACCCAAAAATGGCCAGAAACGACCTGAAAATGGCCCAGAAATGGCCAAAAATAACCAGAAAAGGCCCAAAATGACCCAAAATGGCCAAAAATGGCAAAAAATGACCCAAAAATGGCCCAAAATGACCCAAAAATGGCCAGAAACGACCCAAAAATGCCCCAAAACGGCCAAAAATGGCCCAAAAATGGCCCAAAATGGCCCAAAAATGACCCAAAACGGCCAGAAATTACCCAAAAATGGCCAAAACCGACCCAAAAATGGCCCAAAATGACCCAAAATGGCAAAAAATGACCCAAAAATGGCCCAAAATGACCCAAAAATGGCCAAAAACAACCCAAAAATGGCAAAAAATGCCCCAAAAATGGCGAAAAACGACCCAAAATGACCCAAAAATGGGCAGAAATGACCCGAAAAAGGCCAAAAACGACCCAAAAATGGCCCAAAATGCCCCAAAATGGCCAAAAATGACCCAAAAAATGGAAAAATGGACCCAAAATTCACAAAAACGAACCCAAAATGCAGAAAAATGAACCCAAAATTCATAAAACTGGCACCAAAATGCAGAAAAATTGACCCAAAATTCATAAAAATGAACCCAAAATTCATAAAAATGAACCCAAAATTCAGAGAAACGGCCCCAAAATTGACCCAGAGCCACAGAAAGACCCAAAATTGATAAAAATTGACCCAAAATTCAGAAAAATGAACCCAAAATCCACAGAAATGGCCCCAAAATTCCCAAGAAACCCCCCCAGAATTCCCAGAATTCCCGGAATTCCCCGGGATCGGCGCCGGCTTTGGGTCAATAAAGTTGAGTTTAAGGAAAAAGAGAAATTTGGGATTTTTATTCCTGGAAAAAAAGGGGAAAAGGGAAATTTGGGGATAAAAAGGGAATTTTTGGGATAAAAATGGGATTTTTTGGGATAAAAAGGGAATTTTTGGGGATAAAAAGGGAATTTTTGGGGATAAAAAGGGATTTTTTGAGAATAAAAATGGGAATTTTTGGGGTAAAAGTGAATTTTTGGGAATAAAAATGGGAATTTTTGGGGATAAAAAGGGAATTTTTGGGATAAAATGGGAATTTTTGGGGATAAAAAGGGAATTTTTTTGGGGTAAAATGGGAATTTTTGGGGATAAAAAGGGAATTTTTGGGAATAAAAATGGGAATTTTTGGGATAAAAGGGAATTTTTGGGAATAAAAAGGGAATTTTTGGGGATAAAAGGGAATTTTTTGGGATAAAATGGGATTTTTGGGGATAAAAATGGGATTTTTGGGATAAAAAGGGAATTTTTGGGATAAAAAGGGATTTTTTGGGATAAAAAGGGAATTTTTGTGATAAAATGGGATTTTTTGGGATTAAAGGGAATTTTTGGGATAAAAAGGGAATTTTTGGGAATAAAAATGGGAATTTTTGGGGATAAAAATGGAATTTTTGGGATAAAAAGGGAATTTTTTGGGAATAAAAATGGGAATTTTTGGGGATAAAAAGGGAATTTTTGGGATAAAAAGGGAATTTTTGGGGATAAAAAGGGAATTTTTGGGATGAAAAATGAATTTTTGGGATAAAAAGGGAATTTTTGGGGATAAAAAGGGAATTTTTGGATCAAAGGGAATTCAAAGAAAAGAGAAATCGACTCCAAATGGGTAAAATTCACAATTTTTAATTGATAAAAATCCTTTTATTGCTCCAAAAAACAATAAAAAAAAAACCTTGGGGGGGAATTTGGGAATTCCAGGTGGAATTTCGGGAATTCCAGTGGGAATTTTGGGAATTCCAGTGGGAATTCAATCCCATTTTTCGTCATTTTGATCCAAATTCCATCATTTTCACCCCAATTTTGTCCATTTCCAGCTGAATTTCCCCCATTTTTCCTCCCCCAATTCCCCCTGGGATTTTTCCCCTGGGATTTTTTTCCCATTTTTTGGGTTTTTTTCCCATTTTTTGTTTTTTTTTCCCCATTTTCCCCCCGATTTTTGGGGGTTTTTCCCCCAATTTTGTGGTTTTTCCCATTTTTGGGGTTTTTTCCCATTTTTCCCCCCATTTTTGGGGCTTTTTTTCCCCTTTTTTTTTTTCTTTTTTATTTTTTCCCAAATTCCCGGTTTTTCACCCCAAATCTTCAGACGAAAGTGATGAAATTCTGCCCGGGGTTCACCTGCAGCACATCCAGAACTCCCAAATTCCCATTTTTTTGTGTTTTTTCCCCAACTTTTTGCATTTTTTTCCCGTTTTTTCCCATTTTTTTCAGTTTTTTCCCAAAATCCCGGTTTTTCACCCCAAATCCTCACACAAAAGTGATGAAATTCTGCCCGGGGTTCACCTGCAGCACATCCAGAACTCCCAAATTCCCATTTTTTTGTGTTTTTTCCCAATTTTTTGCATTTTTTTCCCGTTTTTTCCCATTTTTTTTCAGTTTTTTCCCAAATTCCCGGTTTTTCACCCCAAATTTTCGCTGTTTTCACACAAAGGTGATGAAATTCTGCCCGGGATTCACCTTCAGCACATCCAG
This sequence comes from Poecile atricapillus, assembly GCF_030490865.1. Taxonomy (NCBI): domain Eukaryota; kingdom Metazoa; phylum Chordata; class Aves; order Passeriformes; family Paridae; genus Poecile; species Poecile atricapillus. The sequence goes on along the minus strand of NW_026708992.1, from coordinate 77,585 downwards.
AGCTCCCAAATTCCCCATTTTCCCCCCAATTTTTTGGGTTTTTTTCCCAGTTTTTCCCAGTTTTTCCCATTTTTTTCATTTTTTTCCCAAATTCCCGGTTTTTCACCCCAAATCTTCAGACAAAAGTGATGAAATTCTGCCCGGGGTTCACCTGCAGCACCTCCAGGATTCCAAAATTCCCCATTTTTTGTGGTTTTTTCCCAATTTTTTGCATTTTTTTCCCGTTTTTCCCATTTTTTTCAGTTTTTTCCCAAAATCCCGGTTTTTCACCCCAAATCTTCAGACAAAAGTGATGAAATTCTGCCCGGGGTTGACCTGCAGCACATCCAGAGCTCCCAATTTCCCCATTTTCCCTCTGATTTTGGGTTTTATTCCCAATTTTTTGGGTTTTTTCCCATTTTTTTTGTATTTTTTCCCAAAATCCCGGTTTTTCACCCCAAATCTTCACACGAAAGTGATGAAATTCTGCCCGGGGTTGACCTGCAGCACGTCCAGGGCCTCGTACTCGTCCAGGGCCGCCCTCACCTGGGCGGGGGTGAAGCCGCGAGCCCCCAACACCTGCAGGGCGTGGGGGAGGGGCAGCTGCCGGCCCCTCCCCCCCAGCTCCCGCAGGATCCCGAAAATCGACTCCGAGGGACGGGGACACCTGGAAAACACCAAAAACAGCCTGAAATACACCCAAAACAGCCAAAAACACCCAAAATACACCCAGAAACACCCAAAATACAGCCAGAAACACCCAGAAACACCCAAAAACACCCAAAATACACCCGAAAATCGACTCCGAGGGACGGGGACACCTGGAAAACACCAAAATACACCTGAAACAACCCAAAAACACCTGAAATACACCCAAAATCGACTCCGAGGGACGGGGACACCTGGAAAACACCAAAATACACCTGAAACAACCCAAAAACAGCCAAAAACACCCGAAATACACCCAAAAACACCCGAAAACACCCAAAAACAGCCCAAAAACACCCGAAATACACCCGAAAATCGACTCCGAGGGACGGGGACACCTGGAAAACACCAAAAACAGCCTGAAATACACCAAAAACAGCCGAAATACACCTGGAATACACCAAAAACAGCCAAAAACACCCAAAAACACCCGAAAACACCCGAAATACACCCAGAAACACCCAAAATACACCCCAAAACCAGCCCAAAAACAACCCAAAAACAGCCCAAAATACACCCAAAACACACCCAGAAACACCCAAAACACCCCAAATACACCCGAAAATCGACTCCGAGGGACGGGGACACCTGGAGAGGGAAACAGCTGGAAATACACCCCAAAAACAGCCCAGAAACACCCAAAATACACCCAAAAAACAGCCTGAAATACACCTGAAAATGGCTCAAAATACACCCAAAATACACCTGGAAATGGCCCCAAAATCCACCCCAAAATGGCCCAAAATACACCCAAAATACACCCAAAATACCCCTAAAATACACCGAAAATACAGCCGAAATACCCCCCAAAATACAGCTGAAAAACACCAGAAATACACCCCAAAACCAGCCCAAAATCCACCTGAAAATGGCTCAAAATACACCCCAAAATACACCCAGAATACACCCCAAAAACAGCCCAAAAATATCCCAAAATACACCTGAAAACAGGCCAAAATACACCCAAAATACAGCCTGGAATACACCTGAAAACAGCCCAAAACCAGCCAAAATACACCCAAAATACAGCCCAAAATACACCTGAAAACAGCCCAAAATACACCTGAAATACACCTGAAATACACCCCAAAACCAGCCCAAAATACACCCCAAAAACAGCCCAAAAACACCCCCAAAAAGAGCCCAAAATACACCTGGAATACACCTGAAAATGTCCCAAAAAATGCCCAAAAACAACCCAAAATACACCCAAAAATCCCAAATATTCCCCAAAAAACCCCAAGTTTCCCCCAAAAAAACCCCAAAATTCTTCGATCCCGGTATCCCAGAGGTTCCAAAATTCCCAAATTTTCCCAAATTTTCCCAAAATTCCCAAATTTCCCCCGTTTGAGGGCTCGGGGTCCCCTTTGAGGGAGTCTCAGAGCCCCAAAAATCCCAAATATTCCCCAAAAAAACCCAAAAATTCCCAAAAAAACCCCAAATTTTCCCCAAAAAAAAACCCAAAATTCGTCGATCCCGGTATCCCAGCATTCCCAAAATTCCCAGAATTCCCAGATTTTCCCAAAATTCCCAAATTTCACCCATTTGAGGGCTCGGGGTCGCCCTTGAGGGAGTCTCAGACCCCCAAAAATCCCAAATATTCCCCAAAAATCCCAAATATTCCTTAAAAAAACCCCAAATTTCCCCCAAAAAACCCCAAAATTCATCGATCCCGGTATTCAAACATTCCCAAAATTCCCGAATTTTCCCAAATTTTCCCAAAATTCCCCAAATTTCACCCGTTTGAGGGCTCAGGGTCCCCTTTGAGGGAGTCTCAGACCCCCAAAAATCCCAAATATTCCTTAAAAAAACCCAAATATTCCCCAAAAAAACCCAAAATTCCCCAAAAAACCCCAAAATTTGTCGATCCCGGTATCCCAGAGGTTCCAAAATTCCTGAATTTTCCCAAAATTCCCAAATTTCACCCGTTTGAGGGCTCGGGGTCCCCTTTGAGGGAGTCTCAGACCCCAAAAATCCCAAATATTCCCCAAAAATCCCAAATATTCCTTAAAAAACCCCAAATTTCCCCCAAAAAACCCCAAAATTCATCGATCCCGATATCCCAGAGGTTCCAAAATTCCCAAATTTTCCCAAATTTTCCCAAATTTCCCCAAATTTCACCCGTTTGAGGGCTCGGGGTCGCCCTTGAGGGAGTCTCAGACCCCCAAAAAATCCCAAATATTCCCCAAAAATCCCAAATATTCCCAAAAAACCCCAAATTTCCCCAAAAAAACCCCAAAATTCATCAATCCTGATACCCCAGAGGTTCCAAAATTCCCAAATTTTCCCAAATTTTCCCAAAATTCCCCAAATTTCCCCCGTTTGAGGGCTCGGGGTCGCCCTTGAGGGAGTCTCAGACCCCCAAAAATCCCAAATATTCCCCAAAAAAACCCAAATTTCCCCAAAAAAAACCCCAAAATTCGTCGATCCCAGTATCCCAGCATTCCCAAAATTCCCGAATTTTCCCAAATTTTCCCAAATTTTCCCGAATTTCACCCGTTTGAGGGCTCGGGGTCTCCTTTGAGGGAGTCTCAGAACCCCAAAAATCCCAAATATTCCTTAAAAAACCCAAAATTCCCCAAAAAAACCCCAAAATTCGTCAAACCCGGTATCCCAGAGGTTCCAAAATTCCCAAATTTTCCCAAATTTTCCCAAAATTCCCCAAATTTCACCCATTTGAGGGCTCGGGGTCCCCTTTGAGGGAGTCTCAGACCCCAAAAAATCCCAAATATTCCCCAAAAAATCCCAAATATTCCTTAAAAAAACCCAAAATTCTTCGATCCTGATACCCCAGAGGTTCCAAAATTCCCAAATTTTCCCAAAATTCCCAAAATTCCCAAATTTCACCTGTTTGAGGGCTCGGGGTCCCCTTTGAGGGAGTCTCAGACCCCAAAAAATCCCAAATATTCCTTAAAAAAACCCCAAATTTTCCCCAAAAAAACCCAAAATTCGTCAAACCCAATATCCCAAAATTCCCAAAAATTCCCAAAATTCCCAGATTTTCCCAAATTTTCCCAAAATTCCCCAAATTTCACCTGTTTGAGGGCTCGGGGTCCCCCTTGAGGGAGTCTCTGGAGGCCTCCAGCAGCCTCAGGGCCTCGCTGACGTCGTCCTTCTCCACCTGCGAGCCCAGGCGCAGCCGAGCCTGCGGAAAACACCCAAAATCTGCCAAAATTGACCCAAAATCGGCCAAAATCGACCCAAAATCGGCCAAAATCGGCCAAAATCGACCCAAAATCAGCCAGAATCGACCCAAAATCGGCCAGAATCAGTCAAAATTGACCCAAAATCGGCCAGAATCAACCCAAAATCAGCCAAAATCGACCCAAAATCTGCCAAAATCCACCCAAAATCACACAAAATCACCCCAAAATCTGCCAAAATCGACCCAAAATCAGCCAAAATCGACCCAAAATCTGCCAAAATCCACCCAAAATCGGCCAAAATCGACCCAAAATCAGCCAAAATCGACCCAAAATCTGCCAAAACACCCCAAAATCAGCCAAAATCCACCCAAAATCAGCCAGAATCGACCCAAAATCGGCCAGAATCGACCCAAAATCACTCAAAATCCACCCAAAATCGGCCAGAAACAGCCAAAAACACCCCAAAATCAGCCAAAATCAACCCAAAATCGGCCAGAAACACCAAGAAATGACCCAAAATCGGCCAAAATCAGCCAAAAACACCCCAAAATCAGCCAAAAACACAGAAAAATGACCCAAAATCAGCCAAAATCGACCCAAGATCAGCCAGAAACACAAAAAAATGACCCAAAATCAGCCAAAAACACCCCAAAATCACCCCAAAATCAGCCAAGAATAACCCCAAATTCGGCACCAAAAACGGCCCCAAAATGACCCAAAATCAGCCAAAAAATGACCCAAAATCAGCCAAAAAATAACCAAAAAGCAGCCCCCAAAGTCAGCCCAAAATAACCCCAAAAATGGCCCAAAATAACCCCAAATCGGCCCAAAATTGGCCCAAAAATCAACACCAAAAATGCACCAAAAATAACCCAAAAAATGGCACCAAAATCACCCAAAATTGGCCCAAAAATAACCCAAAATTGGCCCAAAAAGAATCCAAAAATGGCACCAAAATGACCCAAAATCAGCACAAAATAACCCAAAAAATAACCCAAAAAATGGCAAAAAATTGGCACCAAAATAACCCCAAAATAACCCAAAAATAACCCCAAAATTAGCACCAAAAACGGCCCCAAAATGACCCAAAATCAGCCAAAATCAGCCCAAAAATAACCTGAAATTGACCCCAAAAACAGCTCAAAAATCAACACCAAAAACAGCCCAAAAGAACCCAAAATCAACCCAAAAAATGACCCAAAATCAGCCAAAAAACCACCAAAAATCAGCACCAAAAATGGCCCAAAATAACCCAAAAATCAGCACCAAAATCAGTCAAAAAACCCCAAAATCAGCCCCAAAATCCATTAAAAAAAACAACCCCAAAATGGCCCAAAATCATCCAAATTCAGCCCAAAATCAGCACCAAAATAACCCCAAAATCCATTAAAAAATCAACCCCCAAATGGCCCAAAATCAGCCAAAATCGGCCCCAAAATCCATTAAAAAAATCAACCCCAAAATGACCCAAAATAACCCAAAAATCAGCACCAAAATCCATGAAAAAATCAACCCCAAAATGGCCCAAAATCGGCCAAATTCAGCCCAAAATCAGCACCAAAATAACCCCAAAATCCATCAAAAAATCAACCCCAAAATGGCCCAAAATCGGCCAAATTCAGCCCAAAATCCATCAAAAAATCAACCCCAAAATGGCCCAAAAATCACCCAAAATCGGCCCCAAAATCGGCCAAATTCAGCCCAAATTCAGCACCAAAATAACCCCAAAATCCATTAAAAAAATCAACCCCAAAATGGCCCAAAATGGCCCAAAATAACCCCAAAATCCATCAAAAAATCAACCCCAAAATGGCCCAAAATTGGCCAAATTCAGCCCAAAATCAGCACCAAAATAACCCCAAAATCCATTAAAAAATCAACCCCAAAATGACCCAAAAAACCCCAAAATCGGCCCCAAAATCGGCCAAATTCAGCCCAAAACTGAGGCCGGTTTGGCCCAGCAGGGTCCTGGCAGATGTGTAGAGGCCGTGGGGCTCGGCCCCGTGTCGGTGTCAGTGATGGTTTATACTGGTTTATACTGGTCTATACTGGTCTGTACTGGTCAGTGGTCACTCTGTGGTCACTCACCAGGGCAGTGGACAGCCTGAGGATGGCCAGCAGGGTCCTGGCAGATGTGTAGAGGCCGTGGGGCTCGGCCCCGTGTCAGTGTCAGTGATGGTCAGTGATGGTCAGTGATGGTCAGTACTGGTCTATACTGGTTTATACTGGTTTATACTGGTCAGTGGTCACTCACCAGAGCTGTGGACAGTCTCAGGATGGCCAGCAGGGTCCTGGCAGATGTGTAGAGGCCGTGCCGCTCGGCCCTGCTCTCCCTCCTCAGCTCCACGTAGGCGGCGGCCACGAAGTCGCCGAGGGCCGGGGGCAGCAGAGGGCGGTGCCGGCGGCAGGAGGAGATGTAACGCCTGGGTTTGGGGAGAAAAACCGGGATTTTGGGAAAAAATGGGAAAAATGGGGAAAAAAACAGGGATTTGGGGAAAAAAAACCGGGGATTTTTGGGGGAAAAATGGGGATTTTAGGGGGAAAAATGGGGATTTTTGGGTGGTGGAATCAGGAGATGTAACGCCTGGGTTTGGGGAGAAAAACGGGGAATTTGGGAAAAAATGGGAAAAATGGGGGGTTTGGGGAAAAAAACGGGGATTTTGGGAAAAAAAACGGGGATTTTTGGGGGAAAAATGGGGATTTTAGGGGGGGAAAATGGTTGGTTGGGGATGTAACGCCTGGGTTTGGGGAGAAAAACGGGGAATTTGGGAAAAAATGGGAGTTTGGGGAAAAAACCGGGATTTTGGGAAAAAAAATGGGGATTTTTGGGGGAAAAATGGAGATTTGGGGCAGAAAAGGAGGATTTTGGGGTGAAAAAGGAAGATTTTGGGGTGAAAAAGGAAGATTTTGGGGCAGAAAAGGGGAATTTGGGGTGGAAAAGGAGGATTTTGGGGTGAAAAAGGAGGATTTTGGGGTGGAAAAATGAGGATTTTGGGACGGAAAATGAGGATTTTGGGGTGGAAAAGGAGGATTTTGGGGTGAAAAAGGAAGATTTTGGGGCAGAAAAGGGAGATTTTGGGGCAGAAAATGGGAATTTGGGGCGGAAAATGAGGATTTTGGGGCAGAAAAAGATGATTTTGGGGCAGAAAATGGGATTTTGGGGTGAAAAAGGAGGGTTTTGGGGTGAAAAATGAGGATTTTGGGGTGAAAAAGGAGGATTTTGGGGTGGAAAATGAGGATTTTGGGGCAGAAAAGGAGGATTTTGGGGCAGAAAAGGAGGATTTTGGGGTGAAAAATGAGGATTTTGGGGTGAAAAATGAGGATTTTGGGGTGGAAAAGGAGGATTTTGGGTTGGAAAATGAGGATTTTGGGGTGAAAAAGGAGGGTTTTGGAGTGGAAAAGGAGGATTTTGGGGCAGAAAAAGATGATTTTGGGGCAGAAAAGGGGAATTTGGGGTGGAAAATGAGGATTTTGGGGTGAAAAATGAGGATTTTGGGCATTCCCAGACCTCATGAGTTTCATGTCCAGGGGCTGGAAGTTGCTGGGCGGCTCCCGGCTGTGCTGGTGAACGTAGGTGATGTGCTGGGCCAGCCTGGAAAAGCAGGAAAAATCGGGAAAAATCGGGAAAAGTTGGGAAAAGTTGGGAAAAGTTGGGAAAAGTCGGAAATTTGGGGGGAATTCGGGAGGTTTTGGGGGCAGGGAGGGAGGAAAAGGGGGAAATTTGGGGTTTTTTGGGGTTTTCTGCAAGAGAAATTGAACCAAAAATCTTCTGGGGAGCCCAAAAATCTTCTGGGGATCCCAAAACTCTTCCCCAAACCCACCTGAGGTCGGGGTCGTGTTGAGGTCAATCCTGCAGCAGCCAGAGCCCAAAATCTTTCCCAAAACATCTCAAAATTCACCCCAAAATCCCCGAAATTCACCCCAAAATCCCCAAAATCTCCAAAATTCACCCCAAATCTCTCACCTGAGATCAGTAACATGTCGAGGTCGATCCTGCAGCAGCCAGAGCTCAAATCCCTTCCCAAAACATCCCAAAACTCACCCCAAAATCCCTGAAATTCACCCCAAAAATTCCCAAAATTCATCCCAAAATTCACCCCAAAAATCCCCAAAATTCATCCCAAAAATCCCCAAAAATCCCTAAAATTCATCCCAAAAATCCCCAAAAATCCCAAAAATCCCCAAAAATCCCAAAAATTCACCCCAAAAATCCCCAAAAATCCCCAAAATTCATCCCAAAAATCCCCAAAAATCCCTAAAATTCACCCCAAAAATCCCCAAAATTCATCCCAAAATTCACCAAAAATCCCCAAAATTCACCCCAAAAATCCCCAAAAATCCCCAAAATTCACCCCAAAAATCCCCAAAAATCCCCAAAATTCATCCCAAAAATCTCCAAAAATCCCTAAAATTCATCCCAAGAATCCCCAAAAATACCTAAAATTCATCCCAAAAATCCCCAAAAATCCCCAAAATTCACCCCAAAATTCAGCGCAAAAATCCCCAAAATTCACCCCAAAAATCCCCGAAATTCACCCCAAAAATCCCCAAAAATCCCAAAAATTCACCCCAAATCTCTCACCTGAGGTCAGTAACGTGCTGAGATCGATCCTGCAGCAGCCAGAGCTCAAATCAAACCTCGAGAGCAGCTGCAGGTTGTGCTCCAGCTCCAAACCCAAGATATCAGAGACCCCAAAAACACCAAAAACCCCAAAATTCACCCCAAAATCCCTCACCTAAGATCATTATCATGCCTGGGCCTGTCCTGCAGCAGCCAGAGCAGATCAAACCGTGACAGCAGCGCCGCCGGGAGCTGCAGGTTGTGCTCCAGCCCCAAACACCCAAAACTTCCCCAAAATTCACCCCAAAATCCCTGAAATTCACCCCAAAAATCCCCAAAAATCCCCAAAATTCACCCCAAATCTCTCACCTGAGATCAGTAACGTGCTGAGATCGATCCTGCAGCAGCCAGAGCCCAAATCCAATCTCGAGAGCAGCTGCAGGTTGTGCTCCAGCCCCAAACACCAGAGAAACCAAACAACCCAAAAACCCCAAAAACACCAAAATTCACCCCAAAATCTCTCACCTAAGATCATTATCATGTTTTGGCCGATCCTGCAGCAACCACAACAAATCAAACCGTGACAGCAGCGCCGCCGGGAGCTGCAGGTTGTGCTCCAGCCCCAAACACCAAACCCCAAACACCCAATTTCACACCTGAAACACCCCAAAAACCCCGGAATTCACCCCAAATCTCTCACCTGAGATCATTATCATGTTTTGGCCAATCCTGCAGCAGCCAGAGGAGGTCAAATCTCGACAGCAGCGCCGCCGGGAGCTGCAGGTTGTGCTCCAGCCCCAAACCCAAGATACCAGAGACCCCAAAAACCCCAAAATTCACCCCAAAACCTCTCCCCAAACCCACCTAAGATCATTATCATGCCTGGGCCTGTCCTGCAGCAACCACAACAAATCAAATCTGGACAGCAGCGCCGCCGGGAGCTGCAGGTTGTGCTCCAGCCCCAAACACCCAAAAATCCCCCAAAATTCACCCTAAAATCCCCAAAATTCACCCCAAAAATCCCCAAAAATCCCAAAAATTCACCCCAAATCTCTCACCTGAGATCAGTATCATGTCGAGATCGATCCTGCAGCAGCCAGAGCCCAAATCCAATCTCGAGAGCAGCTGCAGGTTGTGCTCCAGCCCCAAACACCAGAGAAATCAAACAACCCAAAAACCCCAAAAACACCAAACTTCACCCCAAAATCTCTCACCTGAGATCATTATCATGCCTGGGCCTGTCCTGCAGCAGCCAGAGCAGATCAAACCTCGACAGCAGCGCCGCCGGGAGCTGCAGGTTGTGCTCCAGCCCCAAACACCCAAACCCCAAACACCCCAAAACCCCCAAAAACACCAAAATTCACCCCAAATCTCTCACCTGAGATCATTATCATGTTTTGGCCGATCCTGCAGCAACCACAACAAATCAAATCTGGAGAGCAGCGCCGCCGGGAGCTGCAGGTTGTGCTCCAGCCCCAAACACCAAACACCCCAAAAACCCCAAAAACCCCAAAAACACCAAAATTCACCCCAAAATCTCTCACCTAAGATCATTATCATGCCTGGGTCGATCCTGCAGCAACCACAACAAATCAAACCGTGACAGCAGCGCCGCCGGGAGCTGCAGGTTGTGCTCCAGCCCCAAACACCCAAACCCCAAACACCCCAAAAATCCCCAAAATTCAGCCCAAAAATCCCCAAAAATCCCAAAAATTCACCCCAAAAATCCCCAAAATTCATCCCAAAATTCACCCCAAAAATCCTCAAAATTCACCCCAAAAATCCCCAAAATTCAACCCAAAAATCCCCAAAATTGACCGCAAAAATCCCCAAAAATCCCCAAAATTCACCCCAAAAATCCCAAAAATTCACCCCAAATCTCTCACCTGAGATCAGTAACGTGCTGAGATCGATCCTGCAGCAGCCAGAGCCCAAATCCCTTCCCAAAATACCCCAAATCCTTCCCCAGAGACCCCAAAATTCACCCAAAACACCCCAAAACCCCAAAATCCCTGAAATTCACCCCAAATCTCTCACCTAAGATCATTATCATGTTTTGGCCGATCCTGCAGCAGCCAGAGCAGATCAAACCGTGACAGCAGCGCCGCCGGGAGCTGCAGGTTGTGCTCCAGCCCCAAACCCCAGATACCAGAGACCCCAAAACACCTGAAATCCACCCCAAACACCCCAAAAACCCCAGAATTCACCCCAAAACCTCTCCCCAAACCCACCTAAGATCATTATCGTGTCGAGGTCGATCCTGCAGCAGCCAGAGCAGATCAAACCTCGACAGCAGCGCCGCCAGGAGCTGCAGGTTGTGCTCCAGCCCCAAACCAGAGACCCCAAACACCCCAAAACTGAACCCAAACACCCCAAAAACCCCAAAATCCCCATTTTACACCCCAAAATCTCTCACCTGAGATCATTATCATGCTTTGGCCGATCCTGCAGCAACCACAAGAGATCAAACCGTGACAGCAGCGCCGCCGGGAGCTGCAGGTTGTGCTCCAGCCCCAAACACCCAAACCCCAAACACCCCAAACACCCCAAAACACCAAAATTCACCCCAAAATCCCTCACCTAAGATCATTATCATGCCTGGGCCTGTCCTGCAGCAGCCAGAGGAGGTCGAATCTCGACAGCAGCGCCGCCGGGAGCTGCAGGTTGTGCTCCAGCCCCAAACACCCAAACACCCCAAAAACCCCAAAAACCCCAAAAACACCAAAATTCACCCCAAAATCTCTCACCTAAGATCATTATCATGCCTGGGTCGATCCTGCAGCAACCACAACAAATCAAATCTCGAGAGCAGGGCTGCTGGGAGCTGCAGGTTGTGCTCCAGCCCCCTCCTGGCGTCGTAGCGGCCGCGGGCGGGGTTGGCGGCGGCCAGCACGGCGCAGCGCGCGTTGAGCGTGGCGGCCACGCCCGCCTTGGCCACGGCCACGCTCTGCTGCTCCAGGGCCTCGTGCACGGCCACCCGGTCGCCCTCCAGCATTTTATCGAACCCAAAAACCCCTCCCCAAACCCACCTGGGCTCGGGGTCGTGACTGGGTGGAGCCTGCGGCAGCCAGAGCTCAAATCCCTTCTCAAAATGTCCCAAAACTCACCCCAAAATTCATCCCAAAAATCATCAAAAATCCCCAAAATTCACCCCAAAATTCACCCCAAAAATCCTCAAAATTCACCCCAAAAATCCCCAAAATTCACCCCAAAAATCCCCAAAATTGACCGCAAAAATCCCCAAAAATCCCCAAAATTCACCCCAAAAATCCCTAAAATTCATCCCAAAAATCCCCAAAAATCCCAAAAATTCACCCCAAATCTCTCACCTGAGATCAGTAACGTGCCAAGACCGATCCTGCAGCAGCCAGAGCAAATCAAACCTCGAGAGCAGCTGCAGGTTGTGCTCCAGCCCCAAACCAGAGACCCCAAAAACCCCAAAATTCACCCCAAAAATCCCCAAAACCACCAAAATTCACCCCAAAATCCCCCAAAATCTCTCACCTGAGATCATTATCATGCCTGGGCCTGTCCTGCAGCAGCCACAGGAGATCAAATCTCGACAGCAGCGCCGCCGGGAGCTGCAGGTTGTGCTCCAGCCCCCTCCTGGCGTCGTAGCGGCCGCGGGCGGGGTTGGCGGCGGCCAGCACGGCGCAGCGCGCGTTGAGCGTGGCGGCCACGCCCGCCTTGGCCACGGCCACGCTCTGCTGCTCCAGGGCCTCGTGCACGGCCACCCGGTCGCCCTCCAGCATTTTATCGAACTCGTCGATGCAGCAAACGCCGCCGTCGGCCAGGACCAGGGCGCCGCCCTCCAGGGTCAGCTCCCCGCTGGAGGGGTCGCGAAGGACGGCGGCGGTGAGGCCGGCGCCTGAGGAGCCACGGCCGGTGGTGTACTGACCTGGGAATGGAAGAAAAATGGGAAAAAGTGGTGAAAAAATGGAAAAAACAGTGAAAAACGGTGAAGAAACGGTGGAAATCGGTGAAAGAACGGTGAAAAACGGTGAAAAAATGGGGGAAAACGGTGAAAAAACGGTGGAAATCGGTGAAAGAACGGTGAAACACGGTGAAAGAATGGAAAGAAATGAGGAAAAAATGGGAAAGAACGGTGAAGAAATGGGGAAAAACAGTGAAAAAATGGGAAAGAACGGTGAGAAATGAGATTTTGGGATTGGAAAATGGGATTTTGGGGTGTTGGGATGATGGAAAATGGGATTTTGGGATTCAGAAATGGGATTTTGGGGTTTTGGGGTGCTGGGATCACAGGGATTTTGGGATTGGAAAATGGGATTTTGGGGTGTTTGGATGATGGAAATGGGATTTTGGGATTGGAAAATGGGATTTTGGGGTTGGAAAATGGGATTTTGGGGTGTTGGGATGATGGAAAATGGGATTTTGGGACTGGAAAATGGGATTTTGGGGTTTTGGGGTGTCGGGGTTTGTGTCCCCTCCAGGGTCAGCTCCCCGCTGGAGGGGTCGCGAAGGACGGCGGCGGTGAGGCCGGCGCCTGAGGAGCCACGGCCCGTGGTGTACTGACCTAAGAATGGGAGAAAATGGGGTGAAACAGGGAAAAAATGGGGGAAAACGGTGAAGAAACGGTGGAAATCGGTGAAAGAACGGTGAAAAACGGTGAAAGAATGGGGAAAAACGGTGAAAAAACGGTGAAGAACGGTGAAGAATGGTGAAGAAACGGGAAAAAACGGTGAAAGAATGGGAAAGAACGGTGAAGAAATGGGGAAAATGGTGAAGAAATGGGGAAAACGGTGAAAGAATGGGAAAGAACGGTGAAGAAATGGGGGAAAACGGTGAAAGAACGGTGAAGAAATGGAGAAAAACGGTGAAGAAATGGGAAAGAACGGTGAAGAAATGAAGGAAAACGATGAAAGAACGGTGAAGAACGGTGAAAGAATGGGAAGAAACGGTGAAGAAATGGGATTTTGGGATTCAGAAATGGGGTTTTGGGATGGGAAAATGGGATTTTGGGGTTGGAAAACGGGATTTTGGGACTGGAAAATGGGATTTTGGGGTGTTGGGGTGTTGGGGTTTGTGTCCCCTCCAGGGTCAGCTCCCCGCTGGAGGGGTCGCGAAGGACGGCGGCGGTGAGGCCGGCGCCCGAGGAGCCACGGCCCGTGGTGTATTGACCTGGGAAATACAGAAAATGGGGTGAAACGGGGGGAAAATGGGAAAAAATGGGAAAAAATGATGAAAAACGGTGAAAAAACGGTGAAAAACGGTGAAAAAATGGGGAAAAACGGTGAAGAAACGGGGGAAAACGGTGGAAGAATGGTGAAGAATGGTGAAGAACAGTGAAAGAATGGGAAGAAACTGTGAAAGAATGGGATTTTGGGATTGGAAAATGGGATTTTGGGGCGTTGGGATGATGGAAAATGGGATTTTGGGATGGGAAAATGGGATTTTGGGATGGGAAAATGGGATTTTGGGATGGGAAAATGGGATTTTGGGGTTTTGGGGTGTCGGGGTTTGTGTCCCCTCCAGGGTCAGCTCCCCGCTGGAGGGGTCGCGAAGGACGGCGGCGCTGAGGCTGGCGCCTGAGGAGCCACGGCCAGTGGTGTACTGACCTGGAAATACAGAAAAACACTGAGAAATGGGGGAAAATGGTGAAAAAACGGGGAAAAACGGTGAAAAAATGATGAAAATCGGTGAAAGAATGGTGAAAAACGGTGAAAAAATGGGAAAGAACGGTGAAGAAATGAAGGAAAACGGTGAAAGAACGGTGAAGAACGGTGAAAGAACGAGAAAAAACGGTGAGAAAATGGGATTTTGGGATGGGAAAATGGGATTTTGGGATGATGGAAATGGGATTTTGGGATTGGAAAATTGGATTTTGGGGTGTTGGGATGATGGAAAATGGGATTTTGGGATTGGAAAATGGGATTTTGGGGTTGGAAAATGGGGTTTTGGGATGTTGGGATGGGAAAATGGGATTTTGGGATTGGAAAATTGGATTTTGGGATTGGAAAATGGGATTTTGGGATTTTGGGATGATGGAAAATGGGATTTTGGGATTCAGAAATGGGATTTTGGGATTGGAAAATGAGATTTTGGGATTTTGGGATTCAGAAATGGGATTTTGGGATTTTGGGATTTTGGGATTTTGGGATTCAGAAATGGGATTTTGGGATTTTGGGATTTTGGGATTTTGGGATTTTGGGATGATGGAAAATGGGAAAAAAAGGCAGAAAACGGCGAGGAGGAGGAAGATGAAAACGGGGAGGAAGAAACGAGAGAGGAGAAGAGGAGGAGGAGGAAGATGAGGATGATGAAGATGAAGATGATGATGAAGGTGAGGATGATGATGATGATGAAGGCTCACTGCGGGGTGCCAGCTGGTCGATGTAACAGAGCAGTTGGGAAGATGAGGAAGATGAGGAGGACGATGAAGATGAGGAAGATGAGGATACAGATAAAGATAAAGATGAGGATGATGAAGGTGATGAAGGTGAGGATGATGATGAGGATGAAGATGAAGGCTCACTGCGAGGCGCCAGCCGGTCGATGTAACAGAGCAGTTGGGATTTGGCCACTCCGGGATCTCCCATCAGTAAAATGTTGATGTTCCCTGAGGGGGGAAAAAAAAAATGGGAATGAGAGCGGGAAAATGGGGGAAAAACAGGGGAAAATGGGAAAAATGGGAAAAATGGGAAAAATGGGAAAAATGGGAAAAATGGGAAAAAACTGAGGGAAAATGGGAAAAAACAACGGGAATGAGAGCGGGAAAATGGGGAAAAAATGGGAAAAAACAACGGGAATGAGAGCGGGAAAATGGGGGAAAAATGGGGGAAAATGGGAAAAAACAATGGGAATGAGAGTGGGAAAATGGGGGAAAAATGGGAAAAAATGGGAAAAATGGGAAAAAACAATGGGAAAAACGGGAAAAAACTGAGGGGAAAATGGGAAAAAACAACGGGAATGAGAGCGGGAAAATGGGGGAAAAATGGGAAAAATGGGAAAAAACGGGAAAAATGGGAAAAAACAACGGGAATGAGAGTGGGAAAATGGGGGGAAAACGGGGGAAAATGGGAAAAATGGGAAAAAATGGGAAAAAACAACGGGAATGAGAGCGGGAAAATGGGGGAAAAATGGGAAAAATGGGAAAAAACAATGGGAATGAGAGCGGGAAAATGGGGGAAAAACAAAGGAAAATGGGAAAAAACTGAGGGAAAATGGGAAAAATGCGGGGAAAATTTGGGATAAGCGCCCTCCTCCCTCCCCATTTCCCGGGGATTTTTTCCGGGATTTTTCCCGAGTTTTTTCTCGTGTTTTTCCCAGGATTTTTTCCCGGGATTTTCCTGTGATTTTTCCTTGGATTTTTGGGGGATTTTTCCCAGGATTTTCCTGCAATTTTCCTGGGATTTTTCTCGGGATTTTTCTGGGATTTTTCCCAGGATTTTCCTGAGATTTTTCCCAAGATTTTCCCAGGGTTTTTTCCCAGGACTTTTCCCGGATTTTCCCTGGGATTTTTCCCAGGATTTTCCCAGGACTTTTCCTGGATTTTTCCCAGGATTTTCCCAGGACTTTTCCTGGATTTTTCCCAGGATTTTTCCCGTGTTTTTCCTGGAATTTTTTCCCGTGTTTTTCCCAGGACTTTTCCCGTGTTTTCCCCAGGATTTTTCTGCGATTTTCCCGGGGATTTTCCTGCGATTTTTCCCGGATTTTCCCAGGACTTTTCCCAGGATTTTTCCCACGGTTTTCCCAGGATTTTTCCCACGTTTTTCCCGGATTTTTCCCAGGACTTTTCCCAGGATTTTCCCAGGACTTTTCCCAGGATTTTTCCCACGTTTTTCCCAGGATCTTTCTGGGATTTTTCCCAGGATTTTTTCCCGGATTTTCCCAGGATTTTTTCCCGGGTTTTTCCTGTGATTTTTCCAGGGTTTTTGGGGGATTTTTCCCAGGATTTTCCTGTGATTTTTCTCGGGATTTTCCTGAGATTTTTTCCCAAGATTTTCCCAGGATTTTTCCAGGGTTTTTTCCCAGGATTTTTCTGCGATTTTCCCGGGGATTTTCCTGCGATTTTTCACGGATTTTTCCCAGGACTTTTCCCAGGATTTTCCCAGGACTTTTCCCGGATTTTCCCAGGACTTTTCCGGGGTTTTTTCCCAGGACTTTTCCCGGATTTTCCCTGGGATTTTCCCCAGGATTTTCCCAGGACTTTTCCCAGGATTTTTCCCAAGTTTTTCCCAGGATCTTTCTGGGATTTTTCCAGGGTTTTTCCCAGGATTTTTCCTGGATTTTTCCCAGGATTTTTCTGCGATTTTCCCGGGGATTTTTCCGGGATTTTTTCCCAGATTTTCCCGGTGTTTTCCCGGTGTTTCCCCGGTGTTTCCCCGGTGTTTTCCCAGCTTTTCCCAGCTTTTCCCGGTGTTTTTCCCAGGTTTTCCCGGCGTTTGGGGCTCACCCCGGATGCGCATCCCGCGGGGGTTCTGCTCCACGCCCCCCACCAGCAGCAGCAGCAGCGACTTCTTCACGTCCTCGTGGCCGAAGATCTCGGGGGCGATGGAGGCCGCCAGGCGCCCGTAGAAATCCCCCTCTGGAATGGCAAAAATCCCGGGAATCGGCACCAAATCGGGAAAAATCGACCCAAAATCCCATAAAATGGACCCAAAATCCGGAAAAATCGACCCCAAATCCCATAAAATGGACCCAAAATCCCATTAAATGGACCCAAAATCCCGGGAAATGGACACAGAATCCAGAAAAATGGACCCAAAATCCAGAAAAATGGACCCCAAATCCGGAAAAATGGACCCAAAATCCCAGGAATCGGCACAAAAATCCCGGGAATCGGCACAAAATCTCGGGAATCGGCACAAATTGGGAAAAACGGACCCAAAATCCGGTAAAATGGACCCAAAATCTGGAAAAATGGACACAAAATCGGGAAAAATGGACCCCAAATCCAGAAAAATGGACCCCAAATCCGGTAAAATGGACCCAAAATCCCATAAAATGGACCCAAAATCCTGGGAATCGGCACAAAATCCTGGGAAATGGACCCAAAATCCGGAAAAATGGACCCAAAATCCCATAAAATGGACCCAAAATCCAGAAAAATGAACCCCAAATCCGGTAAAATGGACCCAAAATCCCATTAAATGGACCCAAAATCCCGGGAATCGGCACAAAATTGGGAAAAATGGACCCAAAATCCGGAAAAATCGACCCAAAATCCCGTAAAATGGACCCCAAATCTGGAAAAATGGACCCAAAATCCTGGGAATCGGCACAAAAATCCCGGGAATCGGCACAAAATCGGGAAAAATGGACCCCAAATCAAGAAAAATGGACCCCAAATCCCATTAAATGGACCCAAAATCCCATAAACTGGACCCAAAATCCTGGGAATCGGCACAAAATCCTGGGAAATGGACCCAAAATCGGGAAAAATGGACCCAAAATTGGGAAAAATGGACCCAAAATCGGGAAAAATGGACCCAAAATCCCGAAAAGTGGACCCAAAATCCCATAAAATGGACCCAAAATCCCGGGAATCGGCACAAAATCCACTGGGATGGGCTCGGAATTCCTAAAATCTGGTGGAATGGACCCAAAATTGGATTTGAGGAGTTCAAAATTGGGTGGAACGGACTCAAAATTGGATTTCAGGGGTTCAAAGTTCCCAAAATTGGATGGAATTGACCCAAAATTGGGCGGAACGGACTCAAAATTGGCTGAAATTAACCCCAAATTCCCCTTTATTCCCTCAAAATCCCATTTTCCCCCCAAAATTCCTCTTTTTTCCCAGAATTCCCCTTTTTACCCTAAAAATTCCCCATTTTTGTCCCAAAATCCCATTTTTCCCCCTAAAAAAACCCTTTTTTCCCCCAAAATTCCCATTTTTTTCCCAAAATTTCCCCTTTTTTCCCCAAAAAATTCCCCTTTTTTCCCCAAAAATTCCCTTTTTTCCTAAAAATTCCCTTTTTTTCCCCAAAAAATTCCCTTTTTCCCCAAAAAAATCCCCTTTTTTCCCCCAAAATTCCCTTTTTTCCCCAGAAATTCCCCTTTTTTCCCAAAATCCCGTTTTTTCTCCCCAAACTCACGTCCGGCCGTGATCTCCTGCAGCTCCTGGGGGCTGAGCTCGGCCTCGCCCTCCTCATCCTCGCTCTTGCTCACCTTGGCCAGGTGATGCCCCTCCAGGAACGTCTCCGACAGCAGCCCCTGGGTTTGGGGGGAAAAACGGGGATTTTGGGAAAAAAACGGGGTTTGGGGAAAAAAAATGGATTTTTGGAAAAAAAAAGGGGTTTTTGGGAAAAAAACGGGAATTTTTGGGGAAAAAAACGGGGATTTTGGGAAAAAAACGGGGTTTGGGGAAAAAAAATGGGGATTTTGGGGGAAAAAATGGGATTTTGGGAAAAAAAAAATGGATTTTGGGGAAAAAAAATGGGGATTTTTGGGGGAAAAATGGGGTTTTGGGGAAAAAAATGGGATTTTGGGGGGAAAATGGGGTTTTGGGGAAAAAAATGGAATTTTGCGGGGAAAATGGGGTTTTGGGGGGAAAACGGGGATTTTTGGGAAAAGGGATTTTAAGGGGAAAAATGGGGATTTTGGGGGAAAAAAAATGAGGTTTGGGGTAAAAAAACAGGGTTTTGGAAAAAACCATGGATTTTGGGAAAAAAACCCAGGGTTTAGAGGGAATAAATGGAGGTTTTGGGAAAAAAATTGGGTTTGGGGTGAAAAAATGTGGTTTTGGGGAAAAAAAGAAACAGGGATTTTGGGGAAAAAAAATGGGGTTTGGGGGGAAAACAGGATTTGGGGGAAAAAAACAGGATTTTGGGTAAAAAAAAACGGGGTTTAGGGAGAAAAAAATGGATTTGGGGGGAAATGAGGGATTTTGGGGGAAGGTTGGGGAGGGTTTTGGGTGCCAGGTGAGGTTTGGGTGTCCCCAGGTGTGTCCAGGTGTGTCCAGCTGTGCCCAGGTGTGTCCAGGTGAGCTCTGGGTGTGCCCAGGTGTGTCCAGGTGAGCTCTGGGTGTCCCCAGGTGAGGTTTGGGTGTGCCCAGGTGTGTCCAGGTGTGCCCAGGTGAGCTCTGGGTGTGCCCAGGTGTGTCCAGGTGTGTCCAGGTGTACCCAGGTGAGCTCTGGGTGTGCCCAGGTGAGGTGTGGTTGTTCTCAGGTGAGGTTTGGGTGTGTCCAGGTGTGTCCAGGTGTGTCCAGGTGAGGTCTGGGTGTCCCCAGGTGTGTCCAGGTGTGTCCAGGTGTGCCCAGGTGAGCTCTGGGTGTCCCCAGGTGTGTCCAGGTGAGCTCTGGGTGTGCCCAGGTGTGTCCAGGTGAGCTCTGGGTGTCCCCAGGTGTGTCCAGGTGAGGTTTGGGTGTGCCCAGGTGTGTTCAGGTGTACCCAGGTGAGGTGTGGTTGTTCCCAGGTGAGGTTTGGATGTCCCCAGGTGAGCTCTGGGTGTGTCCAGGTGTGTCCATGTGAGGTCTGGGTGTCCCCAGGTGTGTCCAGGTGAGGTTTGGGTGTGTCCAGGTGAGGTTTGGGTGTGTCCAGGTGAGGTTTGGGTGTGCCCAGGTGTGTCCAGGTGTTCCCAGGTGAGCTCTGGGTGTCCCCAGGTGAGGTTTGGGTGTACCCAGGTGTCCCCAGGTGTGTCCAGGTGTATCCCCAGGTGTATTTTGGGTGTGTTTCAGGTGTGTTTCAGACTCACCTGTGCCACCTGCGCGTACCCCGCCCTGAGGAGGGGCAGGAAGGGGAGCTCAGGGTGTGTCCAGGTGTGTCCAGGTGATGTTTGGGTGTACCCAGGTGTATCCCCAGGTGTGTTCAGGTGTGTTCAGGTGTATTTCAGGTATCCCCAGGTGTATTTTGGACTCACCTGTGCCACCTGTGCATACCCCGCCCTGAGGAGGGGCAGGAAGGGGAGCTCAGGGTGTGGTGTGGGTGTGTCCAGGTGTGTCCAGGTGAGGTTTGGGTGTCCCCAGGTGTACCCAGGTGTGTTCAGGTGTATCCCCAGGTGTATCCCCAGGTGTGTTCAGGTGTATTTAGGACTCACCTGTGCCACCTGTGCGTACCCCGCCCTGAGGAGGGGCAGGAAGGGGAGCTCAGGGTGAGCTCTGGGTGTACCCAGGTGTGTCCAGGTGTATCCCCAGGTGTCCCCAGGTGTGTTCAGGTGTATTTTGGGTGTGTTTCAGGTGTATTTAGGACTCACCTGTGCCACCTGTGCGTACCCCGCCCTGAGGAGGGGCAGGAAGGCTCCCGTCACCCTGACGTGGTCCCCGGGCTGGGCCTGGCGCGTGTTGGCCCCGCTCAGGTGCAGCGGCAGCGAGCGCGGCAGGTGACCCACGGGGACCTGCTCCGACTGTGGGGGGACATTTGGGGACATTTCAGGGGATTTGGGGACATTTGGGGACGTTTCAGGGGATTTGGGGACATTTCAGGGGATTTGGGGACATTTGGGGACGTTTCAGGGGATTTGGGGACATTTCAGGGGATTTGGGGACATTTGGGGACATTTCAGGGGGTTTGGGGACATTTCAGGGGATTTGGGGACATTTCAGGGGATTTGGGGACATTTGGGGACATTTCAGGGGATTTGGGGACATCTGGGGACATTTCAGGGGATTTGAGGACATTTCAGGGCATTTGGGGACATTTCAGGGGATTTGGGGACATTTGGGGACATTTCAGGGGATTTGGGGACATTTCAGGGGATTTGGGGACATTTGGGGACATTTCAGGGGATTTGGGGACATTTCAGGGGATTTGGGGACATTTTGGGGACATCTCAGGGGATTTGGGGACATTTGGGGACATTTCAGGGGATTTGGGGACATTTGGGGACATTTCAGGGGATTTGGGGACATTTGGGGACGTTTCAGGGGGACTTGGGGGCATTTGGGGGCATTTGGGGACATTTCAGGAGATTTGGGGACATTTCAGGAGATTTGGGGACATTTTGAAAACATTTTGGGGACATTAAAACTGATTTGGGGACATTTAGGCTGATTTGGAGACGTTTGGGGTCATTTTGGGACATCTGGGGACAATTCGGGATGTTTTTAGAACATTAATTTTTAATTAATTTTTAAATTATTTCTTAACTAATTAACATAAATTAATTGTGGGACATTAACTTCAATTTTGGGGAGATTTGGGGCCATTCCTGACAATTTTGGGACGTTTCAGAGCCACCGGCGCCATTTTGAACCCAAGTTGAGGGAAATTTTCCAGGATTTTGGAGTTCCCTGAGGGAATTTTTGGGGATTTTCCTTTCTCCCATCAGGAATTCAAACTCCCCCCCTCACCGAGAACCTCCCAAATCCACAATTCCCAAAAAAATTCCGCGGATTTCGAGCCAATTTTTAAGAGCCGATTTCGAAGGCCCCGGCCGCCGTTTCGGAGCCGTTTCTGAGGGGATTTCGGCGCTTCCTGAGGGGAATTTTTTGGGAATTTGGGGATTTATCAGGAATTTGGGGATCCCCCCCTCACTCACGTGTTCCTGGATCCGTAATTCCTGGAATCTGATGAATTTGGAGCCCCGGCTTTGCAGGTAGAGCCGCCCCCCCGAGCGGTTGGTTTGGCACTCCCGGCTCGGGCAGAGCAGCAGCGGCGTAAAAGTCGGGCCCTCGATCTTTGGAGGGGAAAAAAAACCCCAAAAACTCCAAGAATCGCCCCAAAAGAATCGGCTTGAACCCAAAAAATCCGCCTGGACACAAAAAATTCCACCCAAATCCCAAAAAAATCCGTCCAAATCCACCCTCAGACGAGGCCCTTGGAAAAGGCGGGAAAAAACGCGGCCTAAGGGTCTGTGAGGGGAGACCCCAAAAATTCACAGAATCCACCCAAAAATTCCACTGGAATCGCAAAGATTGGCCTGGACCCCTCAAAATTCCACCCAAACTTTCCAAAATTTCCATTCAAATCCACCCAAATCCCAAAAAATCCATCCAAATCCACCCTCAGACGAGGCCCCCTCGGAAAAGGCGGGAAAAAAACGGGTCTGTGAGGGGAGAGCCCAAAAATTCACAGAATCCACCCAAAAATTCCACTGGAATCCCAAAGATTGGCCTGGACCCCACAAAATTCCACCCGAACTTCCCAAAAATTCTGCTCAAATCCACCCAAATCCCAAAAAATCCATCCAAATCCACCCCCAGACCCTCAGATGAGGCCCCCTCGGAAAAGGCGGGAAAAAAATTGGTCTGTGAGGGGTGACCCCAAAAATTCACAGAATCCACCCAAAAATTCCACTGGAATCGCAAAGATTGGCCTGGACCCCCCTGAATTCCACCCAAATTTCCCAAAAATTCCATTCAAATCCACCCAAATCCCAAAAAATCCATCCAAATCCACCCCCAGACCCTCAGACGAGGCCCCCTCGGATAAGGCGGGAAAAAAACGCGGCCTAAGGGTCTGTGAGGGGAGAGCCCAAAAATTCACAGAATCCACCCAAAAATTCCACTGGAATCCCAAAGATTGGCCTGGATCCCCCTGAATTCCACCTGAAAATTCCAAAAATTCCATTCAAATCCACCCAAATCCCAAAAAAATCCATCCAAATCCACCCCCCCAGACGCTCAGACGAGGCCCTCGGAAAAGGCGGGAAAAAAACAGGTCTGTGAGGGGAGAGCCCAAAAATTCACAGAATCCACCCAAAAATTCCACTGGAATCACAAAGATTGGCCTGGATCCCCCTGAATTCCACCTGAAAATTCCAAAAATTCCATTCAAATCCACCCAAATCCCAAAAAAATCCGTCCAAATCCACCCCCCCAGACGCTCAGACGAGGCCCTCGGAAAAGGCGGGAAAAAAAGGGGTCTGTGAGGGGAGACCCCAAAAATTCACAGAATCCACCCAAAAATTCCACTGGAATTACAAAGATTGGCCTGGACCCCCCTGAATTCCGCCCAAAAATTCCAAAAATTCCATTCAAATCCACCCAAATCCCAAAAAATCCATCCAAATCCACCCCCCCAGACCCTCAGACGAGGCCCTCGGAAAAGGCGGGAAAAAATCGGGTCTGTGAGGGGAGACCCCAAAAATTCACAGAATCCACCCAAAAATTCCACTGGAATCGCAAAGATTGGCCTGGACCCCCCTGAATTCCACCCAAATTTCCCAAAAATTCCATTCAAATCCACCCAAATCCCAAAAAATCCATCCAAATCCACCCCCAGACCCTCAGACGAGGCCCCCTCGGATAAGGCGGGAAAAAAACGCGGCCTAAGGGTCTGTGAGGGGAGAGCCCAAAAATTCACAGAATCCACCCAAAAATTCCACTGGAATCCCAAAGATTGGCCTGGATCCCCCTGAATTCCACCTGAAAATTCCAAAAATTCCATTCAAATCCACCCAAATCCCAAAAAAATCCATCCAAATCCACCCCCCCAGACGCTCAGACGAGGCCCTCGGAAAAGGCGGGAAAAAAACAGGTCTGTGAGGGGAGAGCCCAAAAATTCACAGAATCCACCCAAAAATTCCACTGGAATCACAAAGATTGGCCTGGATCCCCCTGAATTCCACCTGAAAATTCCAAAAATTCTGCTCAAATCCACCCAAATCCCAAAAAAATCCGTCCAAATCCACCCCCCCAGACGCTCAGACGAGGCCCTCGGAAAAGGCGGGAAAAAAAGGGGTCTGTGAGGGGAGACCCCAAAAATTCACAGAATCCACCCAAAAATTCCACTGGAATTACAAAGATTGGCCTGGACCCCCCTGAATTCCGCCCAAAAATTCCAAAAATTCCATTCAAATCCACCCAAATCCCAAAAAATCCATCCAAATCCACCCCCCCAGACCCTCAGACGAGGCCCTCGGAAAAGGCGGGAAAAAATCGGGTCTGTGAGGGGAGACCCCAAAAATTCACAGAATCCACCCAAAAATTCCACTGGAATCACAAAGATTGGCCTGGATCCCACAAAATTCCACCCAAACTTTCCAAAAATTCCATTCAAATCCACCCAAATCCCAAAAAATCCATCCAAATCCACCCCCCCAGACACTCAGACGAGGCCCCCTCGGAAAAGGCGGGAAAAGAACAGGTCTGTGAGGGGAGACCCCAAAAATTCACAGAATCCACCCAAAAATTCCACTGGAATCCCAAAGATTGGCCTGGATCCCACAAAATTCCACCCAAACTTTCCAAAAATTCCACTCAAATCCATGAAAAAATCCCCCTAAAGGCCAAAAAAGGTCCCCGAAAGCGCCCCTCAGAAAAGGCGGGAAAACGCGGCCGGAGACCCGTGAGGGGAGACGCCAAAAATTCAGGGAATCCCCCTAAAAAATCCACCTGAAATCCCCCCAAAAACCCCCTGAAATCCCAAAAAAACCCCTGGAATTCCCTAAAAACCCTGAAATTCCCCAAAAAACTCTGAAATTCCCTAAAAAACCTATCCCAGTTTGTTCCAGGCCTGCACTGGTCGCAGCTGTGGGTGGCACTGAGACCATCCCAGTCCCTCCGAAACTCCCCAAAATCCCCCTAAACTGCCCCAAAATCCCCCAAAATCACCCCAAAACCCCTCCCAGTCCATCCCAGTTTGTCCCAGTTTGTCCCAGTACCGGCTGGTAGGTCTCGGCGCCGCACTGGTCGCAGCTGTGGGTGGCACTGACACCATCCCAGTCCCTCCGAAACTCCCCAAAATCCCCCTGAACTGCCCCAAAATCCCCCAAAATCACCCCAAAACCCTTCCCAGTATATCCCAGTCCATCCCAGTCCATCCCAGTTTGTCCCAGTACCGGCTGGTAGGCCTCAGGCCTGCACTGGTCGCAGCTGTGGGTGGCACTGACACCATCCCAGTCCCCCCTAAACTGCCCCAAAATCCCCCAAAATCACCCCAAAACCCCTCCCAGTCCATCCCAGTTTGTCCCAGTTTGTCCCAGTACCGGCTGGTAGGTCTCGGCGCCGCACTGGTCGCAGCTGTAGGTGGCCACGCGCAGCAGCGGCCGCACCTCGCCGGCGCGGGTGACGATTCCCTCCACCGTGACCAGGGAGCCGACGCTGCCGGCGCGGAGATCCCGCGGGGAGAGCGGCTTGGAGCAGGACGGGGCGCGGAAATACAGCTCGCTTTTGGGGTAAAAAACGGGGATTTTGGGAAAAATCGGGAATTTGGGGAAAAAATGGGGGTTTTTTGGGTGGAAAATGAGGATTTTGTGAGGGAAAATGGGCCTGGAGATCGTGAGGGGAGAGCGGCTTGGAGCAGGACGGGGCGCGGAAATACAGCTTGTTTTGGGGTGAAAAATGGGGTTTTTGTGAGGGAAAAATGCGGTTTTGTGAGGGAAAAATGGAGTTTTTTTGAGGGAAAACGGGGTTTTTTGGGTAAAAAATGGGGTTTTTGGGGTGAAAAATGGGGATTTTGTGAGGGAAAATGGGCCTGGAGATCCTGAGGGGAGAGAGGCTTGGAGCAGGACGGGGCGCGGAAATACAGCTCGCTTTTGGGGTAAAAAATGGGGATTTTGGGAAAAATCAGGAATTTGGGGAAAAAAACCTGAGTTTTTTGGGTGAAAAATGGGGATTTTGTGAGGGAAAATGGGGTTTTTGTGAGGGAAAATTGGAGTTTTGTGAGGGAAAATTGGGGTTTTGTGAGGGGAAAATGGGGTTCATGTGAGGGAAAATGGGGATTTTGTGAGGGGAAATGGAGTGTTTGGGGTAAAAATGGGTTTTTTTGGGTAAAAATGGGGGTTTTGGGGTGAAAAATGGGGATTTTGTGAGGGAAAATGGGCCTGGAGATCGTGAGGGGAGAGCGGCTTGGAGCAGGACGGGGCGCGGAAATACAGCTCGCTTTTGGGGTGAGAAACGGGGATTTTGGGAAAAATCAGGAATTTGGGGAAAAAACGGGGATTTTAGGAAAAAAAATGGGGGTTTTGTGAGGGAAAATTGGGGTTTTGTGAGGGAAAATGGGCCTGGAGATCGTGAGGGGAGAGCGGCTTGGAGCAGGACGGGGCGCGGAAATACAGCTCGCTTTTGGGGTAAAAAATGGGGATTTTGGGAAAAATCAGGAATTTGGGGAAAAAAACGGGGATTTTAGGAAAAAAAATGGGGGTTTTCGGGAGAAAAATGGGGATTTTGTGAGGGAAAATTGGGGTTTTGTGAGGGAAAATGGGCCTGAAGATCCTGAGGGGAGAGCGGCTTGGAGCAGGACGGAGCACGGAAATACAGCTCGCTTTTGGGGTAAAAAACGGGGATTTTGGGAAAAATCGGGAATTTTGAGGGAAAAGGGGAAAAAATCCCGGGGTTTTAGGGTGAAAAATGGGGATTTTGTGAGGGAAAATTGGGGTTTTGTGAGGGAAAATGGGCCTGGAGATCCCGCAGGGAAAGCGGCTTGGAGCAGGACGGGGCACGGAAATACAGCTCGCTTTTGGGGTAAAAAATGGGATTTTTGTGAGGGAAAAATGCGGTTTTGTGAGGGAAAAATGGAGTTTTGGTGAGGAAAAATGGGTTTTTTTGGGTAAAAATGGGGGTTTTGGGGTGAAAAATGGGGATTTTGTGAGGGAAAATGGGCCTGGAGATCGTGAGGGGAGAGCGGCTTGGAGCAGGACGGGGCGCGGAAATACAGCTTGTTTTGGGGTGAAAAATGGGGTTTTTGTGAGGGAAAAATGCGGTTTTGTGAGGGAAAAATGGAGTTTTGGTGAGGGAAAACGGGTTTTTTTGGGTAAAAATGGGGTTTTTGGGGTGAAAAATAGGGATTTTGAGGGAAAACAGGCCTGGAGATCGTGAGGGGAGAGCGGCTTGGAGCAGGACGGGGCGCGGAAATACAGCTCGCTTTTGGGGTAAAAAACGGGGATTTGGGAAAAATCAGGAATTTGGGGAAAAAAACGGGGATTTTAGGAAAAAAAATGGGGGTTTTGTGAGGGAAAATTGGAGTTTTGTGAGGGAAAATGGGGTTTTGTGAGGGAAAATGGGCCTGGAGATCATGAGGGGAGAGCGGCTTGGAGCAGGACGGGGCGCGGAAATACAGCTCGCTTTTGGGGTAAAAAACGGGGATTTTGGGAAAAATCAGGGGGAAAATGGGGTTTTGTGAGGGGAAAATGGGCTTTTGTGAGGGAAAATGGGGTTTTTGTGAGGGAAAATGGGGTTTTGTGAGGGAAAATGGGGGTTTTGTGAGGGAAAATGGGGTTCATGTGAGGGAAAATGGGGATTTTGTGAGGGGAAATGGAGTGTCTGGGGTAAAAATGGGTTTTTTTGGGTAAAAATGGGGTTTTTGGGGTGAAAAATGAGGATTTTGTGAGGGAAAACGGGCCTGAGGATCGTGAGGGGAGAGCGGCTTGGAGCAGGACGGGGCGCGGAAATACAGCTCACTTTTGGGGTGAGAAACGGGGATTTTGGGAAAAATCAGGAATTTGGGGGGAAAAGGGGAAAAAATCCCGGGGTTTTAGGGTGAAAAATGGGGTTTTTGTGAGGGAAAATTGGGGTTTTGTGAGGGAAAATGGGCCTGGAGATCGTGAGGGGAGAGCAGCTTGGAGCAGGACGGGGTGCGGAAATACAGCTCGCTTTTGGGGTGAAAAATGGGGATTTTGGGAAAAATCGGGAATTTGGGGAAAAAAATGGGGATTTTAGGAAAAAAAATGGGGATTTTGTGAGGGAAAATTGGGGTTTTGTGAGGGAAAATGGGCCTGGAGATCCTGAGGGGAGAGCGGCTTGGAGCAGGACGGGGCGGGGAAATACAGCTTGGTTTGGGTGAAAAAATGGGATTTTGGGAAAAATCGGGGGAAAAATGGGGTTTTGTGAGGGGAAAATGGGATTTTGTGAGGGAAAATGGGATTTTGTGAGGGGAAATGGGGTTTTTGTGAGGGAAAAATGGGGTTTCTGTGGGGGGAAAATGGGGTTTCTGTGGGGGGAAAATGGGGTTTTGTGAGGAAAAATGGGGTTTTTTGAGGGGAAATGGGGTTTTTGTGAGGGAAAAATGGGGTTTTTCTGAGGGGAAAAAGGGGTTTTGTGAGGGAAAATGGGGTTTTGTGAGGGAAAATGGGGGTCTGTGAGGGAAATTGGGGTTTTTGTGAGGGAAAAATGGGGTTTTTGTGAGGGAAAATGGGGTTTTGTGAGGGAAAATGGGGTTTTTGTGAGGGAAAATTGGGTTTTTCTGAGAGAAAATGGGGTTTTTGGAGGGGTTTGAGGTGAATTTAGGAAAGATTTAAGGAACCAGAAGGTTTGGGGGGCAGTTTTGGGGTCCCCAGACTCACAAACGCCGCAGCAGCTCCGGGGGGAACTGATTTTGGGGGGTCCTGGGGGCTCCGGCAGCCCGGCCCCGCTGCTCCAGCAGCAGCCGATGCTCCAGGTAAACATCCAGGGGGTCCCGAGCCTGGGCCTGGGGGGAAAAATTTGGGGAGGGGGCTCAGGGGGACCCCTCACTTAAAACAATCCCAAAACCCCGCGCCAAACAGCCCCGAAATCCCACTCGAAACCAGCAAAAAACGCCCCAAAACCAGCCTGAAGTGACCCAAAAACTCTCCAGGACCCCCTAAAATCTCTCAAACATCCCCTAAAAACCCCTCAGGACGCCCAAAAATCTTCTAAAGCCTAAAAAATCCCCAATTTTGGGGCTGCCTGACCTCAGCAGAGCCGAAGAGGGGCAGCAGCTCGTGGACAGCGTCCGAGAAGACGCGGCCGGAGCGCCGGACACTGACCCCTCGTGACCCTAAAACCCCTCAGAACCCCCAAAAATCCCCTAAAAACCCCAAAAACCCCCAAAAATCCCCCAAAAAACCCAAATTTGTGTCTCCCCGACCTCAGCAGAGCCGAAGAGGGGCAGCAGCTCGTGGACAGCGTCCGAGAAGACGCGGCCGGAGCGCCGGACACTGACCCCTCATGACCCTAAAACCCCTCAGAACCCCCAAAAATCCCCAAAAAATCCCAAAAAACCCAAATTTTGGGTCTCCCCGACCTCAGCAGAGCCGAAGAGGGGCAGCAGCTCGTGGACAGCGTCCGAGAAGACGCGGCTGTAGCGCCGGACGTTTTCCACCACGGCTTCGGCCAGCTCGGGGTCATCTTCGGCCACATCGTCCAGGGCCACCCACAGGGCCACCTGCTCCCGGCGGGCCAGCAACGTCTGCGGGGGGTTTTGGGGTGAAAAAAGGACATTTTGGGGAGGTTTGGGAGGTTTGGAAGGGGTTTGGGGGGGGTTAGGGGGGATTTTGGGGGGTTATGGGGGGAGTTTGGGGAGATTGGAGGGGGTTTAGAAAAGTTCTGAGGAGATCTGAGGGACAGGGAAGGGGATTTGGGGTGGAAAAGGGGGTTTGGGTGGGATTTTGGGGGGTTCAGGGGGGATTTGGGGAGGTGGGCGGGGTCTTGAGGGAGATTTGTGGGAGTGGGAGGGGATTTGGGGGAATTTGGGCGGTCCAGGGTGGAACCTGAGGAACTTTTGGAGGACGGTTTAAGGAGATTTAGGGTAAATTCGGGGGGGCCGTCCCTCACCAGCTGCTCCCGGTACGGGAATTCCTTGTGCCCGTCGGGTCCATCCCGGTAAAATTCCTGAAAAAATCGCTTCGCTTTTTCTGAGGAGAAAGCAGAGACCGAGAGGGGAGGATCAGAAACGGAAAGGTCCCGATATCGAGGCTGGGAGACGTCCCGATAACGGATCGATAACGGATCAATAACGGATCCCCGGCGTCCCCCGCTCGCCTCAAACCTTTCTCGTTGTCGTAGTCGCGCGGGGCCATCTCGGGGCCGCTCCTGTCGCGGTTTCTCCCCTCACGATCGCGACTTTCCCCTCACGATCGCGACTTTCCCCTCACGACCGCACCCCCCCTTTTCCCGCCACAGCCTTCCCCTCACGGCCAGTGGCGCGAAAAGCCGGCAGCCACGTGACGGCCGGGCGGCCAATGGAAACGCAGGGACCACCCTCCGCGCGGGGGCAGCGCCGGCCAATCACAACAGAGGACGCGAGGGTGAGGGGGAATAATCAGCCAATAGGAAGGCGCGGATGTGCCCACGTGGTGCGAAACCACGCCCATCGTGGGCGGGGCCAAGCGCGCGGCGGCGGCGGGAACGGGCCCGGAGGTTCCGGGGGTCGCGGGAGGCGCTTGGCCACGCCCCCTCTTAAAGGGGCAGCGCCGCTTTTTGGGGTGAATTTGGGGTTTTTTTGGGGGGTCCTGGGGGGATTTTGGGGGGCTCGGAGAGGCCCGGGGGGGGTTGGGAGCCTCGGGGCTCCGGGTGGGGTTCGGGGGTTGGGTGGGGCTCGGGTTTGAGGGGGGCTCCGTTTTTGGCGGGTTCGGATTTGGGGGGATTTTGGGGAATTTTGGGGGATTTTGGGGAATTTTGGGGGGATTTTGGGGAATTTTGGGGGTCTCTGATCCCCGTTTTCCTCCCCTCTCCTTCCCCAGATGCTTTCGCAGCTCTTCATCCTCAGCTCCAAGGGGGATCCCCTGATCCACAGGGATTGTATCCCACAAAATTCCTCAAAATCCCCTCAAAATCCCCCAAAATCCCCTCAAAATCCCCTCAAAATCCCCCAAAATCGCACTCAGACCACCCAAAAACCCCCAAAATCCCCCCAAATCTCCCCAAAATCCCACCCAGACCCCACAAATCTCCCCAGGGCCCCCAAATCCTCCAAAATCCCCCCAAAATCCCCCAAAATCCCCTCCAGGACCCCCCAAATCCCCCAAAATCCCCCCAAAATTCCCGAATTTTCCCCTAAATTCCCCCAAAATCCCGAATTTTCCCCCAAATCCTCTCCAGGACCCCCAAAATCCCCCCCAAATCCCCCCAAAATTCCCGAATTTTCCCCAAAATCCCGAATTTCCCCCAAATCCCCTCCAGGATCCCCCAAATCCCCCCCAAATTCCCCCAAAATCCCGAATTTTCCCCCAAATCCCCCCCAGGATCCCCAAAATCCCCCCCAAATCCCCCCAAAATTCCCGAATTTTCCCCAAAAATTCCCGAATTTCCCCCAAATCCCCCCCAGGACCCCCCAAATCCCCCCCAAATCCCCCCCAAAATTCCTGAATTTCCCCCAAAATCCCGAATTTTCCCCCAAAATTCCCGAATTACCCCCAAAATTCCCGAATTTTCCCCCAAATCCCCCCAAAATTCCCAAATTTTCCCCAAATCCCCCAAAAAATCCCGAATTTCCCCCAAATCCCCTCCAGGACCCCCAAAAATTCCCGAATTTTCCAAAAAAAATCCCGAATTTTCCCACAAATCCCCCCCAAATTCCCCCCAAATTCCCGAATTTTCCCCAAAAATTCCCAAATTTTCCCCTAAATTCCCCCAAATTCCCGAATTTTCCCCCAAATCCCCTCCAGGATCCCCCAAAATTCCCGAATTTTCCCCCAAAATCCCGAATTTCCCCCAAATCCCCTCCAGGACCCCCCAAATTTCCCGAATTTTCCTCCAGGACCCCCCAAATCTCCCCAAAATTCCCGAATTTTCCCCCAAAATTCCCGAATTTCCCCCAAATTCCCCCAAAATTCCCCAATTTTCCCCCAAAATTCCCGAATTTCCCCCCAAATCCCCTCCAGCACCCCCCAAATCCCCCCCAAATCCCCCAAAAATTCCCAAATTTTCCCCAAATCCCCCCAAATTCCCGAATTTTCCCCAAATCCCCTCCAGGACCCCCCAAAATTCCCGAATTTTCCCCAAAAAATCCCGAATTTTCCCCCAAATCCCCCCCAAGTTCCCCCAAAATTCCCGAATTTTCCCCAAAAATTCCCGAATTTTCCCCAAAAAATCCCGAATTTTCCCCCAAATCCCCCCCCAGGACCCCCAAAAATTCCCGAATTTTCCCAAAAAAATCCCGAATTTTCCCAAAAAAATCCCGAATTTTCCTTCAAATCCCCTCCAGGACCCCCCAAATTTCCCCAAAATTCCCGAATTTTCCCCCAAACCCCCCCCCAGGATCCCCCAAATTTCCCGAATTTTCCCCCACATCCCCCAAAATTCCCGAATTTCCCCCAAAATTCCCGAATTTTCCCCCAAAATTCCCGAATTTTCCCCAAATCCCCCCCAGGACCCCCCAAATTCCCCAAAATTCCCGAATTTTCCCCAAAATTCCCGAATTTTTCCCCAAAATTCCCGAATTTTCCCCCAAAATTCCCGAATTTTCCTTGACCCCCCCCAGTCCGCGGGGACCCCCCCCGGAGCCCCCGTGACGTCACCGACCTCTTCTACCGGGGGGTGGGGGCGGCGCGGGGGGAGCGGAGCCCGGTGTTCACGGTGGGAAAAAAACGGGAATTTTGGGGAAAAATCGGGAATTTTCGGGAATTTCGGGAATTCTCGGGCTCCTGGAGGGGTCCTGGGGGAAAATTCGGGGATTTTGGGGAATTTTAGGGGGAAATTCGGGAATTTTTGGGGGAAATTCGGGAATTTTGGGGGGGATTTGGGGGGGTTCTGGAGCGGAGCCCGGTGTTCACGGTGGGAAAAAAACGGGAATTTTGGGGAAAAATCGGGAATTTTCGGGAATTTCGAGAATTCTCGGGGCTCCTGGAGGGGTCCTGGAGGGGATTTGGGGGAAAATTCGGGGATTTTGGGGAATTTTGGGGGGAAATTTGGGAATTTTGGGGGGGTTCTGGAGCGGAGCCCGGTGTTCACGGTGGGAAAAAAACGGAATTTTGGGAATTTTCGGGAATTTTGGGAATTCTCGGGGGTCCTGGGGGGGATTTGGGGGAAAATTCGGGGATTTTGGGGGATTTTAGGGGGAAATTCGGGAATTTTGGGGGGGATTTGGGGGGGTTCTGGAGCGGAGCCCGGTGTTCACGGTGGGAAAAACGGGAATTTTGGGGAAAATCTGGGAATTTTCGGGAATTCTGGGAATTCTCGGGGGTCCTGGAGGGGATTTGGGGGAAAATTCGGGGATTTTGTGGAATTTTGGGGGGAAATTCGGGAATTTTGGGGGGGATTTGGGGGGGTTCTGGAGCGGAGCCCGGTGTTCACGGTGGGGAAAAACGGGAATTTTGGGGAAAAATCGGGAATTTTCGGGAATTTCGGGAATTCTCGGGGGTCCTGGAGGGGTCCTGGAGGGGATTTGGGGGGAAATTCGGGAATTTTGGGGAATTTGGGGGGGATTTGGGGGGTCCCGGAGGGGATCTGGGGGGAAAATTTGGGAATTTTGGGGGGGATTTGGGGGGAAATTTGGGAATTTTTGGGGGGATTTGGGGGGAAATTTGGGAATTTTCAGGAAATTCGGGAATTCTCGGGGCTCCTGGAAGGGATTTGGGGGAAAATTCGGGGATTTGGGGGATTTTGGGGGGAAATTCGGGAATTTTGGGGGGGATTTGGGGGGGTTCTGGAGCGGAGCCCGGTGTTCACGGTGGGAAAAAAACGGGAATTTTGGGGAAAATTCGGGAATTTTCGGGAATTTCGGGAATTCTCGGGGGTCCTGGAGGGGTCCTGGGGGGGATTTGGGGGAAAATTCGGGGATTTTGGGGAATTTGGGGGGGATTTGGGGGGTCCTGGAGAGGATCTGGGGGGAAAATTCGGGAATTTTGGGGGGGATTTGGGGGGAAATTTGGGAATTTTCAGGAAATTTGGGAATTCTCGGGGGTCCTGGAGGGGATTTGGGGGAAAATTCGGGGATTTTGGGGGATTTTAGGGGGGAAATTCGGGGATTTTGGGGGGGATTTGGGGGGGTTCTGGAGCGGAGCCCGGTGTTCACGGTGGGAAAAAACGGGAATTTTGGGGAAAATTCGGGAATTTTCGGGAATTTCGGGAATTCTCGGGGGTCCTGGAGGGGATTTGGGGGAAAATTCGGGGATTTTGGGGGGAAATTCGGGAATTTTGGGGGGGATTTGGGGGGAAATTTGGGAATTTTGGGGGGGATTTGGGGGGAAATTTGGGGATTTTCAGGAAATTTGGGAATTCTCGGGGGTCCTGGAAGGGATTTGGGGGAAAATTCGGGGATTTTGTGGAATTTTGGGGGGAAATTCGGGAATTTTGGGGGGGTTCTGGAGCGGAGCCCCGTGTTCATGGTGGGAAAAACGGGAATTTTGGGAATTTTCGGGAATTTTGGGAATTCTCGGGGGTCCTGGAGGGGATTGGGGGGAAATTCGGGAATTCTCGGGGGTCCTGGAAGGGATTTGAGGGAAAATTTGGGAATTTTGGGGGGATTTTGGGGAAAATTCGGGAATGTGGGGGGGATTTGGGGGGTCCTGGAGGGGATTTGGGGGAAAATTTGGGAATTTTATGGAATTTTGGGGGGAAATTCGGGAATTTGGCGGGGATTTTGGGGGTCCTGGAGGGGATTTGGGGGAAAATTCGGGAATTTTGGGGGGATTTTGGGGAAAATTCGGGAATTTTGTGAATTCTGGGGGGTCCTGGAAGGGATTTGGGGTGGATTTTAGGGAATTTTGGGTGAATTTAAGCGGATTTTGGGGTTTTTGGGTGGATTTTGGGGTTTTTGGGTGGATTTTGGGTTTTTTTGGGTGGATTTTGGGGGTTTTTTGGGTGGATTTTGGGGTTTTCCGGGTGGATTTTGGGGTTTTTGGGGTGGATTTTGGGGTTTTCCGGGTGGATTTTGGGGTTTTTGGGGTGGATTTTGGGGTTTTTTGGGTGGA
This sequence comes from Poecile atricapillus, assembly GCF_030490865.1. Taxonomy (NCBI): domain Eukaryota; kingdom Metazoa; phylum Chordata; class Aves; order Passeriformes; family Paridae; genus Poecile; species Poecile atricapillus. The sequence continues at coordinate 42,763 of NW_026708992.1, read as the reverse complement.
TTTTGGGGGTTTTTGGGTGGATTTTGGGGTTTTTGGTTGGATTTTGGGGTTTTTTGGGTGGATTTTGGGGTTTTTGGGTGGATTTTGGGGGGTTTTGGGTGGATTTTGGGGTTTTTGGGTGGATTTTGGGGGGTTTTGGGTGGATTTTGGGGTTTTTGGGTGGATTTTGGGGTTTTCCGGGTGGATTTTGGGGTTTTTGGGTGAATTTTGGGGTTTTCCGGGTGGATTTTGGGGTTTTTGGGTGGATTTTGGGGATTTCCGGGTGGATTTTGGGGTTTTTGGGGTGGATTTTGGGGGTTTTTGGGTGGATTTTGGGGATTTTGGGATGGATTTTGGGGGTTTTTTGGGTTTTTGGGTGGATTTTGGGGTTTTCCGGGTGGATTTTGGGGTTTTTTGGGGTGGATTTTGGGGTTTTCCGGGTGGATTTTGGGGTTTTCCGGGTGGATTTTGGGGGTTTTTGGGGGTCCTGAGCACTTTTGGGGACCCCCAGACCCTCGGGGGGCTCCACTTTGCCCACGTCAGGCACGGGGGGCTCTTCTTTGGGGCCACCACCGAGGGCGACGCCTCCCCCTTCACCCTCATCGAGTTCCTCAACAGGTAAATCCCAAAATTCCCAAAATTCCCAAAATTCCCAAAATTCCCGGGCGCTCCGGAATCCTGGAGGGGTCGGGGGAATTTTTTGGAATTTTTTGGAATTTTTTTGGAATTTTTTTGGATTTTTTTTGGAATTTTTTTTCGGGTTTTTTTTTTGCATTTTTAGGATTTTTTTAAAGGTTTTTTAGGGATTTTTAGGGATTTTTTCCCCTCCCGTTTTTAGGGAATTTTCTGAGGGTTTCCAGGGAATTTTTTGGGAATTCTTCAGGAATTTTGGAGGGGATTTTTTGGGGGAATTTTTAGGGAATTTTTAGAGGATTTTTGAGGGGATTTTTAGGGAATTTTTAAGGAGATTTTTTGGGAATTTTGGAGAGGATTTTTTGGGAATTCTTGAGGGGATTTTTAGGGAATATCTTTCGGGATTTAGGGAATTTTAGAGTGGATTTTGGGGGATTTTAGGGGTAGATTTTGGGGAATTTTGGGGTGGATTTTGGAGATTTTTTGGGCGAATTTTGAGGAATTTTTGGGGTGGATTTTGGGGCAGATTTTTGGGAATTTTGGGGTGGATTTTTGGGGTATTTTGGGCTGGATTTTTGGGGGAATTTTGGAGAATTTTTGGAGGATTTTAGAGCGGATTTTGGGGTTTTTTTTGGTGATTTTGGGGCAGATTTTGAGGAATTTTTGGGGTGGATTTTGGGGCAGATTTTTGGGGTGGATTTTTGGGGAATTTTTTGGGGCGGATTTTGAGGAATTTTTGGGCGAATTTTGGGGAATTTTTGGGCGGATTTTGGGACAAATTTTTGAGAATTTTGGGGTGGATTTTTGGAGGATTTTTTGGTGATTTTGGGGCGGATTTTGATGAACTTTTGGGGTGGATTTTAGGTGGAATTTTGGGGTGTATTTTTGGTGGATTTTGGGGAATTTTGGGGCAGATTTTTGGGAATTTTGGGCTGTACTTTTGGGGTGGATTTTGGGGGGAATTTTGGAGGGTTTTGGTGGGATTTTGGGGCGGATTTTGAGGAATTTTTGAGGTGGATTTTGGGGAATTTTTGGGGGATTTTGGGGCAGATTTTGGGGGATTTTTTGGGTGGATTTTAGGGTGAATTTTGGGTGGAATTTGGGGAATTTTTGGGGTGATTTTGGTGATTTTTGGGGTCTCCCCAGGTTGGTGACGCTGCTCCGGGATTTCTGCGGCCCCCTGAGCGAGAAAAGCCTGGGAATGAACCTGGGACTGGTGGGGGAGCTGCTGGAGGAACTGGTGGTAACTGGGATGAACTGGGAGTTACTGGGACGTCCCTTCGGGGCCATTTCGTCCTTCCTGGACCCCCCAAAATTCCCCAAAAATCCCAAAAAACTCCCAAAAGTTCCCAAAAAGAATCCCCAGAAAGAATCCCAAAAAATTCCCCAAAAGTCAAAAAAAAAAAATCCCCAAAAATTCTCAAAAAAATCCCCAAAAAATCCCCCCCAAAAATACCAAAAATTCCCAAAAAAATCCCCCAAAAATCCCAAAGATTCCCCAAAAATTTCCCCAAAATCCCCAAAAATTCTCAAAAAAATCCCCCAAAAAATCCCAAAGATTCCCCAAAAAATTTCTCAAAAAAATCCCAAAAAATCCACAAAAATCCACAAAAAAATCCCAAAAAATCCCCAAAAAACTCCAAAGATTCCCAAAAAAAATCCCAAAAAAAATCCCCCCAAAAATCCCAAAGATTCCCCAAAAAATTTCTCAAAAAAATCCCAAAAAATCCCCAAAAAAATCCCCCCAAAAAATCCTAAAAAATAAAAAAAAAATCCCAAAAAATTCTCAAAAAAATCCCCCAAAAAGCCCAAAAAATCCAAAAAAAATCCCAAAAAATCCCCCCAAAAGTCCCCAAAAAATCCCAAAAAATTCCCGATTTTTCCCTCTTTTTTTCCCCAAAATTCCCAGGATTTTGGCCACATCCAAACCACGAGCCCGGAGATCCTGCGGAGCCTGGTGCAGTCGGAGCCCGAGAGCCCCAAACCCTTCAGCCTCCTCGACCTGGGATCCGTGGGGCTGGTGAGTGCCCAAAAAAAACCCCAAAAATTCCCAAATTCCCCCAAAAAAACTCCCAAAAAATTCCCAAAAAATTCCCCAAAAAATCCCTGGAAAAATCCCGAGATTTCCCCCAAAAATTCACAAAAAATTCCCAAAAAAATTCCCAAAAAATTCCCCCAAAATCCCTGGAAAAATCCCGAGATTTCCCAAAAAAATTCCCCAAAAAATGCCTGGAAAAATCCCAAGATTTCCCCAAAAAATTCCCAAAAAATTCCACAAAAAATTCCTGGAAAAATCCCGAGATTTCCCCAAAAAATTCCCCAAAAATTCCCAAAAAATTCCCCAAAAAACCCCTGGAAAAATCCCGAGATTTCCCCAAAAAATTCCCAAAAAATTCCCAAAAAAAAACCCCAAAAAAATCCCAAATTCCCCCAAAAAAATTCCCAAAAAATACCCAAAAAATCCCTGGAAAAATCCTGAGATTTCCCCAAAAAATTTCCAAAAAATTCCCAAAAAATTCCCCAAAAAATTCCCTGGAAAAATCCCGAGATTTCCCCAAAAAATTCCCAAAAAATACCCGGAAAAATCCCTGGAAAAATCCCGAGATTTCCCAAAAAAATTCCCGAAAAATTCCCAAAAAATTCCCCAAAAAATTCCTGGAAAAATCCCGAGATTTCCCCAAAAAATTCCCAAAAAATTCCCAAAAATTTCCCCAAAAAATCCCTGGAAAAATCCCGAGATTTCCCAAAAAAATTCCCAAAAAATTCCCCAAAAAATCCCTGGAAAAATCCCGAGATTTCCCCAAAAAATTCCCAAAAAATTCCCTGGAAAAATCCTGAAGTTTCCCCAAAAAATTCCCAAAAAATACACGGAAAAATCCCTGGAAAAATCCCGAGATTTCCCCCAAAAATTCCCCAAAAAAATCCCTGGAAAAATCCCGAGATTTCCCAAAAAAATTCCCAAAAAATTCCCAAAAAATACCCGGAAAAATCCCTGGAAAAATCCCGAGATTTCCCAAAAAAATTCCCAAAAAAATCCCAAAAAATTCCCAAAAAATTACCCAAAAAATCCCTGGAAAAATCCCGAGATTTCCCCAAAAAATTCCCAAAAAATTCCCCAAAAATACCCGGAAAAATCCCTGGAAAAATCCCGAGATTTCCCCAAAAAATTCCCAAGAAATTCCCAAAAAATTCCCCAAAAAATCCCTGGAAAAATCCCAAGATTTCCCCAAAAAAATTCCCAAAAAATTCCAAAAAAATTCCCAAAAAAAACCCCAAAAAAATCCCAAATTCCCCCCAAAAAATTCCCAAAAAATTCCCAAAAAATTCCTGGAAAAACCTCAAAATTTCCCCCAAAAATTTGATTTTTTTGTTGTTTTTTTCTCCGCAGTTCGGGGCGGAGACGCAGCAGAGCCGGGTGGTGCCGGGGGCAGCGGCCACCAGACCCCTCCCCCCGCCCCGGGGGGACCAGGTGGGAGCCAAAAATTCCCGAAATTCCCCAAATTCCCGGAATTCCCTGAAATCCCAGCCCAGAATTGCCAAAATCTGGTGAAAATGGTGGAAATTCCACCCAAAATCTGCCCCAAAATCCGCCCAAAATCTCCCCAAACCTGAATTCCTGAAATTCCCGAAATCTTGGTCTGAAATTCTGGGAATTCTGGTCAAATTTGATCAAAATTGAACCCAAAATCCATGAAATCCACCCCAAATCGGCTTTAAAATCCTCCCAAAAATCCCCAAAATTCCTAAAAAAATTCCCCAAAATTCCCAGAAAAATCTCCCCCAAAAAATCCCAAAATTCCCCCAAAAAATCCCCAAAATTCCCAGAAAAATCCTTGGAAAAAATCCCCCAAAATTCCCAGAAAAATCTCCCCAAAAAATTCCTAAAAATGCCCCCAAAAAATCCCCAAAATTCCCAGAAAAATCCTTGGAAAAAATCCCCCAAAATTCCCAGAAAAATCTCCCCAAAAAATCCCAAAAATTCCCCAAAAAAATCCCTAAAATTCAAAAAAAAAATCCCAAAAAAATTCCCAAAAAAATCTCCCAAAAAATCCCCGAAGTTCCCAGAAAAAATCCCCAAAAAATCTCTAAAAAAAACCCCCAAAAATAAAAATAAAAATCCCAAAACCCCCTCAAAACCCCTCAAAAAAAATCCCCAAAAAATCCCCCAAAATTCCCAGAAAATTCTCCCCAAAAAATCCCTAAAATTCCCCAAAAATATCCCTAAAATTCCAAAAAAAATTCCCAAAAAAATTCCCAAAAAATCCCTGAAGTTCCCAGAAAAAATCCCAGAAAAAATTCCTTAAAAAACCCCAAAATACTCCCTAAAAAAGCCCCCAAGAATTAAAATAAAAATCCCAAAACCCCCTCAAAACCCCTCAAAAAAATCCCCAAAAAAATCCCCAAAATTCCCCAAAAACCCAAAAAATTCCCCAAAAAAACCCCCAAAATTCCCAAATCCTCCCCAAATCCCAAAATTCACCCCCCCAGCCCCTCAAACCTGAAGTTTTCGTCGACGTCCTCGAGCGCCTCTCGGTCGTCATCGCCGCCAACGTGAGCCAAAAAAAAAACCCCAAAAACCCCCAAAATTACCCCAAAATTACCCCAAAATTACCCCACAATTGAGGGGTCCCCAATCCCGAAAAAATTCCCAAAATCCCGGATTTTTTTGGAGCAGGGAACCCCCCTGAAGGTGGATGTGCAGGGAGAGATTCGCCTCAAGTGTTACCTCCCCCCCTGCGTGGGTAAATTTGGGGAGAATTCCGGAGATTTTGGGGTCTCCGAGATTTTTGGGGGGGATTTTCCTCAAAAATTGAGGAAAAATCAAAATTTGGGGGGGAAATCGGAGGTTTAGGGGGAAAAAATGAAATTTTTGGTGTTTTTTTGAGGGAGTTTTGGAGGGATTTGGGGTTTTTGAGGGGTTTTGGGTGGAATTAAAGGGAATTTCCTGAGGGAGGAAGGGTCCTGGAAGGGGAAAAATGGGCGGGAAAAGGGATTTTGGGAATGTTTGAGGGAATTTTGGGGGATTTTGAGGGAATTTGGGGATCCTGGAGGGTCTCAAAAATTTGGGGGGGATTTTGGGCGAATTTAAGGGAATTTGGGGAGAATTTGGGAGAATTAAAGGGAATTTCCTGAGGGCAGAAGGGTCCTGGAAGGGCAAAAATGGGCGGGAAAAGGGATTTTGGGAATATTTGAGGGAATTTTGGGGGATTTTGAGGAAATTTTGGGAATCCTTGAGGGATTTTGGAGGATCCCAAAAATCTGGGGGGGATTTTGGGTGGATTTGAGGCGAATTTAAGGGAATTCTGGGTGGAATTAAAGGGAATTTCCTGAGGGCGAAAGGGTCCTGGAAGGGGGAAAAAAAAGGCGGGAAAACGGAATTTTGTGGGATTTTGAGGAATTTTGAGGGAATTTTGTGGGATTTTGAGGGAATTTGGGGGGATTTTGAGGGAATTTGGGGGGATTTTGAGGGAATTTGGGGGTCCTGGGTGGATTTTGGGGTTCCTGACCCTCCTTTGCCCCCCCCAGAGCTCCTGATCGGCCTCACGGAGGAATTTTGCGTGGGAAAATCGGAATTGAGGGGTGAGACCCCCCCGGAATTCCTGGAAAACCCAAAATCTTCCCCAAAATCCCTTCCAGCATCCCCAAATCCCGAAATTCCGCCCCAAAATCCCTCCCAGCATCCCCAAATCCCAAAATTTCCCTTCCCACCTTCCTTTTTCCCCCCTTCCAGGACCTTTTTACCTCACAAAATTCCCTTTAATTTTCCCCAAAATTCCCTTAAATCCCAAAAAATTCCCTTAAATCCTCCCAAAATTCCCTTTAATTCCCTCAGAATTCCCTTAAATCCTCCCAAAATTCCCTTAAATTCTCCCAAAATTTCTTTTAATCCTCCCAAAATTCCTTAAATCTCTTCAAAATTCCCTTAAATTTCTAAAAATTCCCTTTAATCCCTCAAAGCTACCTTAAATTCCCCAAAATTCCCTTTAATTCCCTCAAAATTCCCTTAAATCCTCCCAAAATTCCCTTTAATCCTCCCAAAATTACCTTAAATCCCAAAAAATTCCCTTTAATCCCCAAAATTCCCTTAAATATTCCCAAAATTACCTTAAATCCCAAAAAATTCCCTTTAATCCCCAAAATTCCCTTAAATATTCCCAAAATTCCCTTTAATCCCCCCAAAATTCCCTCAAATCCCAAGAATTCCCTTTAATTCTCCCAAAATTCCCTTTAATTCCCTCAAAATTCCCTTAAATCCTACAATTCCCTTTAATTCTTTCAAAATTCCCCCCAAAATTCCATTTAATTCCCAAAAAAATTCCCTTTAATCCCCAAAAAATTCCCTTTAATCCCCCAAAATTCCTTTTAATCCCCTAAAATTCCCAAAATTTCCCCCAGAATTCCCAAAATTCCCCCAAATCCCATTTTCCCCCTTTCCCACCTCCTTTCCCCCCCAAAAAAAATCCCATTTTCCCCCCGTTTTCACCCCAAAAAATCCCCCTAAAAAACCCCAGGATTCCGGAATTTTCTGGAATTTTCCCGGAATTCCCAAAATTCCCCCAAATCCCATTTTCCCCCTTTCCCACCTCCTTTTCCCACCCAAAAAAATCCCATTTTCCCCCATTTTCACCCCAAAAAAAAGCCGAAAAAAGGCCCCGGGATTGCGGAATTTTCCAGAATTTTCCCGGAATTCCCAAAATTCCCCCAAATCCCATTTTCCCCCTTTCCCACCTCCTTTTCCCACCCAAAAAAATCCCATTTTCCCCCCGTTTTCACCCCAAAAAAAACACCAAAAAAACCCAAAAAAAGCCCCGGGATTCCGGAATTTTCCGGAATTTTCCTGGAATTCCCAAAATTCCCCCAAATCCCATTTCCCCCCTTTCTCACCTCCTTTTCCCACCCAAAAAAATCCCATTTTCCCCCCGTTTTCACCCCAAAAAAAGCCCCAAAAAAAACCAAAAAAAGCCCCGGGATTCTGGAATTTTCCGGAATTTTCCGGAATTTTCTGGGAATTCCCAAAACTCCCCCATTTTCCCCCTTTCCCACCTCCTTTCCCCACCCAAAAAAATCCCATTTTCCCCCCGTTTTCACCCCAAAAAAAGCCCAGAAAAGGCCCCGGGATTGCGGAATTTTCCGGAATTTTCCGGGAATTCCCGGATTTCCCCGGAATTCCGGGATTTTCCGGATTTTTCCGCAGGGTACGGGACGCCGGTGCGGGTGGACGAGTGCTCCTTCCACAGCTCCATCAAACTGGACGAGTTCGGCTCCGCGAGGGTCCTCAGGGTCTCCCCCAGCCAGGGAGAGGTCGGGAAATTCCGGAACGTTCCGGGGGATTCCAGAACATTCCGGGGAATTCCGGGGGATTCGGGGGGGTCCCGGGGGTTTGGGAGGAAAAAATGGGGGAAAAATGGGAATTTTGGGCGGAAAAATAGGATTTTTGAGAGGAAAAAAAGGGAATTTTGGGGGGGGAAAATTGGATTTTTTGGGGGAAAAATGGGAATTTTTGGGGGGGAAAAAATGGGAATTTTGGGGGGGAAAATAGGATTTTTTGGGGGAAAAATGGGAATTTTTGGGGGGAAAAAGGGAATTTTTTGGGGGGGAAATGGGATGTTTTGGGGGGAAAATGGGAATTTTGGGAAAAAATGGGAATTTTGGGGGGAATAATGGGAATTTTTGGGGGGAAAAAAGGGAATTTTTGGGGGGGAATTGGGATTTTTGAGAGCAAAAAATGGAAATTTTGGGGGGAAAAAAGCGAATTTTTTGGGGGGGAAATTGGATTTTTGGGGGGAAAAAATGGGAATTTTTGGGGGGGAAAAATGGGATTTTTTGGGGGGGAAATTGGATTTTTTGGGGGAAAAATGGGAATTTTGGGGGGGAAAAATAGGATTTGGGAGGGAAAAAAATGGGAATTATTGGGGGGGAAAATAGGATTTTTTGGGGGGAAAAAATGGGGTTTTTTGGGAAAATGGGAATTTTTTTGGAAAAGTGGGAATTTTGTCAGGAAAAATGAGATTTTTTGGGGGAAAAGGGGGAATTTTTGGGGGGAAAATTGGGAATTTTGGGGGGAAAAAATGGGATTTTTGGGGGGGAAAAATGGGAATTTTTGGGGGGGAAAATTGGGATTTTTGGGGGGAAGAAAATGGGATTTTTTGAGAAAATAGAATTTCTTTTGGGAAAATGGGAATTTTGAGAGGAAAAAATGGGATTTTGGGGGGAAAATTGGATTTTTTGGGGCGAGAAAATGGGAAAAATGGGAATTTTTGGGAAGAAAATGGGAATTTTTTTAGGAAAATCGGATTTTTGGGGGAACAATGGAATTTTGAGAGGGAAAATGGGAATTTTTTGGGGGAAAATCGGATTTTTTAAGGGGTAAAATGTGATTTTTTGCAGAAAAGTGGGAATTTTGGGGGCAAAAATAAGATTTTTGGGGGGAAAAAAAATGGAATTTTGGGGTTCCGGGAGGGATTTATGGAATTTTTGGGATATTTGGGATTTTCCAGAGGAATTTTGGGAATCCAGGAGGGATTTGGGGGGGATTTTTGGGGGGATTTTGGGAATCCAGGAGGGATTTTTTGGGGAGATTTGGGATTTTTGGGACTCCAGGCTCCCCAAACCCCCCGGAATTCCCGGAATTCCCAGATTTTCCCCCGGAATTCCGGGAATTCCCGCAGATGACGCTGATGCAGTACCAGGTCCAGGATGAAATTCCAGCCCCGCTCCCGTTCCGGCTTTTCCCGACCGTGGAAGAGGAGCCCGGGGGAAGGTGAAAATCCGGGAAAAAAAACCAGGAAAAAATTCCCAAAATTCCTTTTCAACAATTCCCAAATTTTCTTTCATTTTATTTTTATTTTTCCCGATTTTTCCCGGCGTTTTTTGGGGATTTTTCCCGGTTTTTTTGGGGGAATTTTCTCCGATTTTCAGGAGTTTTTCCCTCATTTCTGCTCCGGATTTTTGGGAATTTCCCAAACTTTGGGAATTTTCTGGGGGGGGTTTCCCCTCCCCGACCTCCCCCGAGGGAATTCCTGAAATTCCCGGGAATTTCCTCCGGAATTCCGGGGATTTTTCCCGATTTTTGGCTTTTTTTTGGGGCAGGATCCGGATTTATTTGAAGCTTCGCTGTGACCTCCCCCCCAAGAGGTGAAAATTGGGGAAAATTCTGGAAAATTTGGGAAAATCCCGGAATTTTCGGCCTCAAAAATTCCAGGATTTTCCCAAAATTCCCGGATTTTCCCAAAATTCCGGTTTTTCCTCCCAAAAAAATTTCCAGCCACGCCATCAACGTCCGGCTGCAGCTCCCGGTGCCCAAAGGCGTCTCCAGGTGGGGAATTCCGGGAATTTTGGGGAATTTTGGGGAATTTTGGGAACTTTTTGGGAATTTTGGGGATTTTGGGGGAATTTTTGAGGATTTTTGGGAATTTTTGGGGGTTTTTTGGGGAATTTTTGGGGTTTTTTTGGGAATGTTTTGGGGATTTTTTGGGAATGTTTGGGGGATTTTTTGGGAATCTTTTGGGGATTTTTTGGGAATGTTTTGGGAATAATTTGGGGGATTTTTGGGGTATTTCTTGGGAATGTTTTGGGAATGTTTTTGGGTGGATTTTTTGGGAATGTTTTGGGGGATTTTTGGGGGATTTTTTGGGTTTTTTTGGGAATGTTTTGGGGGGATTTTTTGGGAATGTTTTGGGGATTTTGGGGGGTTTTTTTTGGGAATGTTTTTTGGGGGGGGTTTGGGAACATTTTGGGGGTTTTTTTGGGGAATTTTTTAGGAATGTTTTGGAGGTTTTTTTGGGGCTTTTTTAGGATTTTTTTGGGGGAATTTTTTGGGAATATTTTGGGGGATTTTTGGGAATGTTTTGGGGGTTTTTTGGGAATGTTTTTGGGAATATTTTGGGGGATTTTTGGGAATGTTTTGGGGATTTTTTGGGAATTTTTGGGGGATTTTTGGGAATGTTTTGGGGATTTTTTTGGGAATGTTTTGAGGGTTTTTTGGGAATGTTTCGGGGATATTTTGGGAATGTTTTGGGGTTCTTTTGGGAATGTTTTGGGGGTTTTTTGGGAATGTTTTGGGGGTTTTTTGGGAATGTTTTGGGGATATTTTGGGAATGTTTCAGGGATTTTTTTGGGAATGCTTTGGGGGTTTTTTGGGAATGTTTTGGGGGGTTTTTTGGGAATTTTTGGGGGTTTTTTGGGAATGTTTTTGGGAATGTTTTGGGGTATTTTTTGGGAATTTTTTAGGGATTTTTTGGGAATGTTTTGGTGATTTTTTGGGAATGTTTTGGGGATTTTTTGGGAATGTTTTGGGGGGTTTTTTGGGAATGTTTGGGGGTTTTTTGGGAATGTTTTGGGGGATTTTTTGGGAATATTTTGGGGGTTTTTTGGGAACGTTTTGGGGATTTTTCGGGAATGTTTTGGGGGTTTTTTGGGAATATTTTAAGGTTTTTTTTGGGAATGTTTTGGGGGTTTTTTTGGGGATTTTTTGGGAATGTTTTGGGGGTTTTTTTGGGAATGTTTTGGGGATATTTTGGGGATTTTTTGGGAATGTTTTGGGGATTTTTTGGGGATTTTTTGGGGATATTTTGGGGTTTTTTTGGGAATGTTTTAGGGTTTTTTTGGGGAATGTTTTGGGAATGTTTTGGGGTATTATTTGGGAATTCTGGGCCCCCCCAGCCTGTGGCAGGAGCTGAGCAGCCCCGACCAAGCGGCCGAGCTGGATTTGCCTTCCCGGAGCATCCGCTGGGAAATTCCCAAAATCCAGGGAGGATCCCAACTCTCCGCCCTCTTCAAGGTGAGAATTCCCAAATTCCCGGGGATTTCTCTGGGATTCCCGGAAATCCGGAGCCGGGGAAGGGCTGGGAAACGCCCGGAGAGACCAAAAAATTCCCAAAAATTACCCCAAAAAATTCCCAAAAAAATCCCAAAAAAAATCCACAAAAAATCACAAAAAAAATCCACAAAAAATCACCAAAAAAATCCCAAAAAAATCCAAAAAAATCTCCAAAAAAATCCCCCAAAAAATCCACAAAAAATCCCAAAAAAATCCTCAATGAATCCCCAAAAAACCCTCAAAAATCCCAAAAAAATCCACAAAAAAAATCCACAAAAATCCTTAAAAAACCCTCAAAAAATCCACAAAAAATCCCCAAAAAAATCCCAAAAAATAAAAAAAAAATTCTCAAAAAATCCTCAAAAAATCCTCAAATAATCCACAAAAAATTCACAAAAAAATCCCAAAAAATCTACAAAAAGTCCCGAAGAAATCCTAAAAAGAAATCCCCCAAAAAACTCACAAAAAGTCCTCAAAAAATCCCCAAAAAATTCAAAAAAAATAAAAAAAAATCCTCAAAAAAACCCTCAGAAAATCTAAAAAAAATCCCCAAAAATCCCCAAAAAATCCCCAAAAAATCCCCAAAAAATTCCACAAAAATCCCAAAAAAATCCTCAAAAAAATCCTCAAAAAAATCCTCAAAAAATCTACAAAAAAAATCCACAAAAAATCCTCAAAAAAATCCCCCAAAAAATAAAAAAAAAATCCCAAAAAAACCTAAAAAAAATCCTCAAAAAATCCTCAACAAGTCCTCAAAAAAAACCAAGAAAAATAAAAAAAAATTCACAAAAAATCCCAAAAAAATCCTCAAAAAAATCCTCAAAAAATCTATAAAAAAGAACCCCAAAAAATCCCCAAAAAATCCCCAAAAAATTCCACAAAAATCCCAAAAAAATCCTCAAAAAAATCCTCAAAAAATCCTCAAAAAAATCCTCAAAAAATCTACAAAAAAAATCCACAAAAAATCCTCAAAAAAATCCCCCAAAAAATAAAAAAAAAATCCCAAAAAATCCCCAAAAAATCTCCAAAATATCCTCAAAAAATCCCCGAAAAAAATCCCAAAAAAATCCCAAAAAAACCCAAAAAAAATCCTCAAAAAATCCACAAAAAAATCTCCAAAAAATTCCAAAAAATCCTCAAAAAATCTACAAAAAAATCCAAAAAAATCCTCAAAAAATCCCAAAAAATCCCAAAAAATTCCCCAAAAAATCCTAAAAAAAAAATCCTCAAAAATCCTCAACAAATCCTCAAAAAACCCCACAAAAATCCCCAAAAAAACCCCAAAAAAACCCCAAAAAATCCCAAAAAAATCCCAAAAAAATCCCAAAAAATCCCAAAAAAATCCAAAAAAAATCCCAAAAAATGCCCAAAAAATCCCCAAAAAATTCCCAAAAATTCCCGATCCCATTCCCAGATTTTTCCCTGATTTTTCCCAGCTGGATCCGGCTCCGCTGTCCCGTTCGTGGCGCCTGGAGCTGGGTCCTGCCCACGGCTCCCAAAACATCCCCAAAATGTCTCAAAAAAATCCCAAAAAATCCCCAAAAAATCTCCAAAAATATCCTCAAAAATCCCCAAAAAATACCCAAAAAATCCCCAAAAAATCCTCAAAAAAATCCACAAAAAAAGTCCAAAAAATCCTCAAAAAATCTACAAAAAAATCCAAAAAAATCCTCAAAAAGTCCAAAAAAAATCCCAAAAAAATCCCCCAAAAATCCACAAAAACCCCTCAACAAATCCTCAAAAAACCCCACAAAAATCCCCAAAAAAATCCCAAAAAATCCAAAAAAAATTCCCCAAAAATTCCAAAAAAATTCCCAAAAAATCCCATAAAAATAAAAATAAATTCCCCAAAATTCCCGATCCCATTCCCAGATTTTTCCCTGTTTTTTTCCCAGCTGGATCCGGCTCCGCTGTCCCGTTCGTGGCGCCTGGAGCTGGGTCCTGCCCACGGCTCCTTCGCGGTTCCGGCGCTGTCGAGTTCGGGGCTGCGGCTCCGATTCCTTCGGATCCGCGGAGCCCCCGGAGCCGCCCCCGCCCCGCGCTGGGTCCGGTACCTCACCCACAGCGACTCCTACGTCATGAGGATCTGAAATATCCCGGGGAAAATATCCTGGGAAAAATCCCGGAAAAATCCTGGAAAAATCCCGGGAAAATTCCGGGAAAAATCCGGGAAAAATCCGGGAAAAAATCCAGGAAAAAATCCCGGAAATAAAGCTGGGAACAGCCACAGCGACTCCTACGTCATGAGACTGTGAGAAATCCCGGGAAAATCCTGGGAAAAATCCTGGAAAAATCCCGGGAAAATTCTGGGAAAATCTGGGAAAAAATCCGGGAAAAAACGGGGAAAATATTCCTGAAATAAAGGTGGGAACAGAGCGGTGCCTCACCCACAGCGACTCCTACGTCATGAGACTGTGAGAAATCCTGGGAAAATCCTGGAAAAATCCTGGAAAAATCCCGGGAAAATTCCAGGAAAAATCCTGGAAAAATCCGGGAAAATCCTGGGAAATATCCAGGAAAAATCTGGGAAAATATTCCTGAAATAAAGCTGGGAACAGAGCGGTGCCTCACCCACAGCGACTCCTACGTCATGAGACTGTGAGAAATCCCGGGAAAATCCTGGGAAAATCCTGGAAAAATCCCGGGAAAATCTGGGAAATATCCAGGAAAAATCCGGGAAAAATCCGGGAAAAAATCCCAGAAAATTCCTGGAAAAATCCAAGAAATAATGGGGAAAATATTCCTGAAATAAAGCTGGGAACAGCCACAGCGACTCCTACGTCATGAGACTGTGAGAAATCCCAGAAAAATCCTGGGAAAAATCCCGGGAAATACCCTGGAAAAATCCCGGGAAAAATCCGGGAAAATCCGGGAAAAATTCCGGAAAAATCCTGGGAAAATTCGGGAAAAAATCCTGGAAAAATCTGGGAAAATATTCCTGAAATAAAGCTGGGAACAGAGCGGTGCCTCACCCACAGCGACTCCTACATCATGAGGATCTGAAATATCCCCGGGAATATCCGGGAAAAATTCCGGGAAAATCCTGGAAAAATCCCGGAAAAAATCCGGGAAAAATCCGGGAAAAAATCCCAGAAAATTCCTGGAAAAATCCAAGAAATAATGGGGAAAATATTCCTGAAATAAAGCTGGGAACAGCCACAGCGACTCCTACGTCATGAGACTGTGAGAAATCCCGGGAATATCCTGGGAAAAATCCTGGAAAAATCCCGGGAAATATCCGGGAAAAATCCGGGAAAAATCCCGGGAAAAATCCGGGAAAAATCCGGGAAATATCCCAGAATTATCCCAAAATAAACCCAGAAATAAAGCTGGGAACAGAGCGGTGCCTCAGCCACAGCGACTCCTACGTCATGAGACTGTGAGAAATCCCGGGAATATCCTGGGAAAAATTCCAGGAAAATCCGGGAAAATATCCCGGAAAAATCCCGGAAAAAATCCCGGAAAAATCCTGGAAAAATCCAAGAAATAATGGGGAAAATATTCCTGAAATAAAGGTGGGAACAGAGCGGTGCCTCACCCACAGCGACTCCTACGTCATGAGACTGTGAGAAATCCCGGGAAAAATCCTGGGAAAATCCTGGAAAAATCCCGGGAAATATCCGGGAAAAATCCGGGAAAAATCCTGGGAAAATCCCAGGAAATATCCAGGAAAAAATCCGGGAAAAATACCGGGAAAATCTCCATGAAAATCCTGGGAAAATCCCGGGAAAAATCCCAGGAATATCCAGGGAAAAATCCCGGGAATATCCAGGGAAAATTCTGGAAAAATCCCCACAAGAATCCTGGGAAAATCCTGGGAAAAATCCCAGGAATATCCAGGGAAAATCCCAGGAAAATCCCCACAAAAATCCCGGGAAAATCCCGGGAAAAATCCCGGGAATATCCAGGGAAAATCCCGGGAAAAATACCAGGAAAATCTCCATGAAAATCCTGGGAAAATCCCGGGAAAAATCCCCGGAATATCCAGGGAAAATCCCAGGAAATCCTTGGGAAAATCCCGGGAAAAATTCCAGAAAAAATCCCAAGAAAATTCTGGGAAAATTCTGGGAAAATCCCGGGAAAGATCCCCATAAAAATCCCGGGAATATCCAGGGAAAATCCCATGAAAATCCAGGGAAAATCCCATGAAAATCCCGGGAAAAAACCTGGGAAAACCCCGGGAAAATCCCCACGAAAAATTCCGGGAAAATCACGGGAAAAATCCCCGGAAATCCCCGGGAAAATTCCTGCAAAAATCCTGGGAAAAATCCCAGGAAAATCCCCATAAAAATCCCGGGAAAATCCCCACGAAATTCCCGGGAAAATCCCCACAAAATTCCCGGGAAAATCCCCACAAAAATCCCGGGAAAATCCCCACAAAATTCCCAGGAAAACCCCGGGAAAATCCAATAAAAACCAGACCAGGAACGATGAAGTTTTTTTTGGAATTTTTATTGAGAGAAAAACGGGAATTTTGGGTGAGGAAAACTTGGGATTCTGGGCTCAGGAAATGTGGGAAGAGCAGGGAGGGGGGAAAAGCCAAAATTCCCGAAAAATTCCCGAAAAATTCCCGAAAAATTCCTGAAAAATTCCCGAGAAATTCCCGAAAAATTCCCGATAAATTCCTGAGAAATTCCCGAAAAATTCCCGAAAAATTCCCGAGAAATTCCTGAAAAATTCCCGAGAAATTCCTGAAAAATTCCCGAGAAATTCCTGAAAAATTCCCGAAAAATTCCCGATAAATTCCTGAGAAATTCCCGAAAAATTCATGAGAAATTCCCGAAAAATTCCCAAAAAATTCCCGATAAATTCCCGATAAATTCCCGAAAAATTCCTGAAAAATTCCTGAAAAATTCCCAAAAAATTCCCAAAAAATTCCCAAAAAATTCCCGAAAAAACGAGCCCGGAAACGACGGCAACACCGGGATTTTTATTGGGGGGAATTTTGGGGTGAAAACGGCAAAAAACTGGGAAAAAAAACTCAGGGAATTTTTGGGATTCCGAGCTGGGAAAATCCAGGAGGATCTGAAGGGTTGGGAATCCCAAAAAATTCGGGATAAATCCCAAAATTCCCAAAAATCCGCTCGGGTTTGGAATTAAAAAACTGGGAAAAAAAACCTGGGGAATTCTGGGGTGAAAACGGCAAAAAATGGGAAAAAAAACTCCGGGAATTGTGGAATTCTGGAATTTTGTCTTCAGAAAGTCTGGGAAGAGAAAAGAGGAGGAAAAATCCCTGGAATATTTGGGATGATCCCAAAAAATTCCCGAATTTCCCTCCAAGGATTTTCAGGGTTTGGGGAATTTTTCTGGACCCGAATTTTGGGTCCAAAAGGCCCAAAAAAGGGTAAAAAAAAAAAAAAGGAATTTTTGGGAATTCCAAAGGGGAAAATTCCCGAATTTTTTTTGGTGGGAAACCCCAAAAATTCCCGAAATTCTCACCTGGAATTCGAGGCTGGAGGAGCCGAAAAGGTCCCGGGGCTGCTCCAGGGGGGTCTGGGGGGCAAAAATCCCAAAATTTGGGGTTTTGGGAGAGAAAAAATTCCCAAAAAACTTTCAGGGATTTTTGGGGATTTTTTCCCCAAATTTTGAGGGATTTTTTCCCAAATTTTGGGGATTTTTTGCCAAATTTTGGGGATTTTTTTCCCAAATTTTGGGATTTTTTTCCCAATTTTTGGGGAATTTTTTCTCAAATTTTTAGGGATTTTTTTTCCCAAATTTTTGGGGATTTTTTCCCAAATTTTGGGGGATTTTTTCCCAAATTTTGGGGGTTTTTTCCCAATTTTTGGGGATTTTTTTCCCAAATTTTGGGGGGATTTTTTTTCCCAAATTTTGGGGATTTTTCCCCCAATTGTGGGGTTTTTTTCCCCAAATTTTTGGGGATTTTTTCCCAAATTTTTGGGATTTTTTTCCCAAATTTTGGGGATTTTTTCCCCAATTTTGGGGATTTTTTCCCAAATTTTGGCGGTTTTTTTCCCCAAATTTTGGGGATTTTTTTCCCAAATTTTGGGGATTTTTTCCCAAATTTTGAGGGATTTTTTTCCCAAATTTTGGGGATTTTTTCCCAAATTTTTGGGGATTTTTTCCCAAATTTTTGGGATTTTTTTCCCAAATTTTTGGGGATTTTTTCCCAAATTTTGGGGATTTTTTTCTCAAATTTTGAGGGATTTTTTTCCAAATTTTTGGGATTTTTTCCCCAATTTTGGGGATTTTTTTCCCAAATTTTTGGGGATTTTTTCCAAATTTTTGGGGATTTTTTCCTAATTATTGGGGGATTTTTTCCCAAATTTTGAGGGATTTTTTCCCAAATTTTTGGGGATTTTTTCCCAAATTTTGAGGATTTTTTTCCAATTTTTTGGGGATTTTTTTCCCAAATTTTTGGGATTTTTTTCCCAAATTTTTGGGATTTTGGGGAGGATTTTTGGGGTCTCACCCTGGGGGATTTTGGGGTCTCCTCTTCCTCCTCCTCTTCCTCTTCTTCCTCCATCAGGCTCAGGCTGGGGGGGACCCCAAAAAACCCCAAAAATCCCCAAAATCCACCCAAAAATCCCCAAAATCCCCAAAATCCACCCAAATCCCCCTCAGGCCCCCCCAAAATCCCCAAATCCTCCCAAAACCTCCCCAATTTCCCCAAAAAAAATTCCCAAATTCCCCAAAAAAAACCCCAAAATTTCCCCAAAAAGTCCTGAATTTCCCCCCAAAAATCCCAAATTTCTCCCAAAATCCTCCCAAAAATCCCAAATTCCACCAAAAAAATCCCAAATTCCTCCCAAAAATCCCAAATTCCTCCCAAAAAAACACAAATTCCCCCCAAAATCCTCCAAAAAAACTCAAATTCCCCCCAAAAATCCCAAATTTCCCCCCAAAATCCCAAATTCCTCCCAAAAATTCCCAAATTCCCACCCCAAAAATCCCAAATTCCACCAAAAAAAATCCCAAATTCCCCCAAAATCCTCCCAAAAATCCCCAAAATTCCCCCCCAAAATCCCAAAATTCCTCCCAAAAATCCCAAATTCCTCCCAAAAAATCCCCAAAATTCCCCCCCAAATCCCAAAATTCCTCCCAAAAAATCCCAAATTCCCCCAAAATCCCAAAATTCCTCCCCAAAATCCCAAATTCCCCCCAAATTGCCCCAAATCCCCTCACCGGGACCCCCAAATCCTCCTGGATTCGCTGCTGGGGGAGGGAAATTAAAAAAAAAAACCCAAAATTTGAATTTTTTGGGGAATTCCTCCCGAATTTTGGGATTTTTTTGGGGGAATTTCCCCGGATTTGGGGGTTTTGGGGTGGGGGAGGGGCCTCACCTGGGCAGGGGGGGGGAGGGGCGGCTCCGGGGGCCCCCCCTGAGTTGGGTCGAGGTCAAATCGGGGCTGGGGGGCCACGGGCTGGAGCCTGGGGGGAGGGGAAAAAAAATTGGGGATTTTAGCACAAAAATCGGGATTTTCAGCAAAAAATTTGGGGTTTTTATAAAAAAATTTGGATTTTTTATCATAAAATTAGGGGTTTTAGCACAAAAATTGGGATTTTCGGTACAAAAATTGGGATTTTTATCATAAAATTGGGATTTTTAGCACAAAAATTGGGATTTTTGGCACAAAATTTGGGGTTTTTAGCACAAAAATTGGGGGTTTTAGCACAAAATTTCAGTTTTTAGCACAAAAATTGGGATTTTCGGCACAAAATTTGGGGGTTTTAGCACAAAAATTGGGATTTTTGGCACAAAATTTGGGGTTTTTAGCACAAAAATTGGGGGTTTTAGCACAAAATTTCAGTTTTTAGCACAAAAATTGGAATTTTCGGCACAAAATTTCATTTTTTAGCACAAAAATTGGGATTTTCGGCAAAAAATCTGGGGTTTTTAGCACAAAATTTGGGGTTTTTGGCACAAAATTTGGGATTTTAGCACAAAAATTGGAATTTTTAGCACAAAATTTGGGGTTTTTAGCACAAAATTCGGAATTTTTGGCATAAAATTTGGGGGTTTTAGCACAAAATTTCAGTTTTTAGCACAAAAATTGGGATTTTCAGTACAAAATTTGGGGTTTTTAGCAAAAAATTTGGAATTTTTATCATAAAATTGGGGGTTTTTAGCACAAAAATTGGGATTTTTAGCACAAAAATTGGGATTTTTGGCACAAAATTTGGGGTTTTTAGCACAAAAATTGGGGGTTTTAGCACAAAATTTCAGTTTTTAGCACAAAAATTGGGATTTTCGGCACAAAATTTCAGTTTTTAGCACAAAAATTGGAATTTTCGGCACAAAATTTCATTTTTTAGCACAAAAATTGGGGTTTTTAGCAAAAAATTTGGGGGTTTTAGCACAAAATTTGAATTTTTTATCATAAAATTGGGGGTTTTAGCACAAAAATTGGGATTTTCAGTACAAAATTTGGGGGTTTTAGCACAAAATTTGGAATTTCTGGCACAAAATTTCACTTTTTAGCACAAAAATTGGGATTTTCAGCACAAAATTTGGGGTTTTAGAAAAAAATTTGGAATTTTTATCATAAAATTGGGGGTTTTAGCACAAAAATTGGGATTTTCAGCACAAAATTTGGGGGTTTCAGCACAAAATTTCAGTTTTTAGCACAAAATTTGGGGGTTTTAGCACAAAATTTGGGGTTTTTAGCAAAAAATTCAGAATTTTTATCGTAAAATTGAGGAATTTTAGCACAAAAATTGGGATTTTCAGCACAAAAATCAGGGGTTTTTAACAAAAAATTTGGAATTTTTATCATAAAATTGGGGCTTTTTAGCACAAAAATTGGGATTTTTAGCACAAAAATCGAGATTTTTATCATAAAATTGGGGGTTTTAGCACAAAATTTGGAATTTTTGGCACAAAATTTCAGTTTTTAGCACAAAAATTGGGATTTTCAGCACAAAAATTGGGATTTTCAGCATAAAATTTGGGGTTTTTAGCACAAAAATTGGAACTTTTAGCACAAAATTTGGGGTTTTAGCACAAAAATTGGGATTTTCGGTACAAAATTTGGGGTTTTTAGCAAAAAATTTGGGGTTTTTATAATAAAATTGGGGGATTTTAGCACAAAAATTGGGATTTTTAGCACAAAAATTGGGATTTTCAGCACAAAATTTGGGGTTTTTAGCACAAAAATTGGGATTTTCGGTACAAAATTTGGGGTTTTTGGCACAAAATTTGGAATTTTTATCATAAAATTGGGGGTTTTTAGCACAAAAATTGGGATTTTTAGCACAAAAATTGGGATTTTCAGCACAAAATTTGGGGGTTTTAGCACAAAAATTGGGGTTTTTAGCAAAAAATTTGGAATTTTTATCATAAAATTGGGGGTTTTTAGCACAAAAATTGGGATTTTTAGCACAAAAATTGGGATTTTCAGCACAAAATTTGGGGGTTTTAGCACAAAAATTGGGGTTTTTAGCAAAAAATTTGGAATTTTTATCATAAAATTGAGGGGTTTAGCACAAAATCTGGAATTTTTGGCACAAACTTTCAGTTTTTAGCACAAAAATTGGGATTTTCAGCACAAAAATTGGGGTTTAAAGACAAAATTTGAGAGTTTTGACATCAAATAATTATTTAAATTATTATTCTAAATAATAAATCAGATTTTCCTCCCCAAAACTCCCATTTTCCCCCCAAAATTCACATTACTCTCCTTAAAATCCAGATTTTCCTCCCAAATCCCAATTTTCATCTCAAAATTACGATGTTTTCCCCTAAATTCCAACTTTCCCCCCCAAAATTAATATTATTTCCTCATAAAATTGAGATTTTCCCCCCAAAATTCCGATTTTTTCCCCAAAATTCCTATTTTTTCCCCCAAAATTAATATTTTTTCCCCCTAAAATTGAGATTTTCTCCCCAAAATTCTGATTTTTTTCCCCAAAATTCACATTATTTCCCCCTAAAATTGAGATTTTTCCCCCAAAATTCTGATTTTTTCCCCAAAATTCACATTATTTTCCTCAAAATTAATATTTTTTCCCCCAAAATTCTGATTTTTTTCCCCAAAATTCCAATTTTTTCCCCCAAAATTAATATTTTTTTCCCCTAAAATTGAGATTTTTCCCCCAAAATTCTGATTTTTTTTCCCCAAAATTCCGATTTTTTCCCCCAAAATTCCCATTTTCCCCCCAGGAATTTGAGCTTTCCCCTCCCCCTCGGCCATTCCCGGTTTTTTCCCGAATTCCCGATTTTTCTCCCCAATTTTGGGCTCTCACCGGCGCTGGGGGCTCCCTGGGGGGCGCTGAGGGAGCGGCGGTAGCAGAGCAGGGGAGCCCCAAAATCCCCGGAATTCAACCCAAAATCAGGGCCCAGCCCCCGCTCGCGGCACCTTCGCTCCAGCAGCGCCAGCCTGGCCCAAAATACCCCAAAATTCACCCAAAATTACCCAAAATCAGCCCAAAATACCCCAAAATTACCCCAAAATCAGCACGAAATACCCCAAAATCAGCCTGAAATCGGCAAAAAACACCCCAAAATTACCCAGAATACCCCAAAATTACCCCCAAATCACCCCAAAATCACCCCAAAATTACCCAAAATACCCCAAAATTACCCAAAATACCCCAAAATTCACCCAAAATCAGCCCGAAATCGGCAAAAATTCACTCAAAATCAGCCCAAAATACCCCAAAATTCACCCAAAATTGGCAAAAATCACCCCAAAATTACCCAAAATACCCCAAAATTCACCCAAAATTGGCAAAAATCACCCCAAAATTACCCAAAATACCCCAAAATGGGCAAAAATTACACCAAAATTGGCCCAAAATACCCCAAAATTCACCCAAAATCACCAAAAATACCCCAAAATTACCCAAAATACCCCAAAATTACCCCAAAATTGGCAAAAATCACCCCAAAATTAACCCAAAATCAGAAAAAAATCACCCAAAATTACTCCAAAATCGGCAAAAAACACCCCAAAATTACCCAAAATACCCCAAATTTCATCCAAAATCAGCCCAAAATTACCCAAAATACCCCAAAATTACCCAAAATTCACCCAAAATACCCCAAATTAACCCAAAATCACCAAAAATTACCCCAAAATCAACCCAAAATCACCGGAAATGGCCAAAATTAACCCAAAAATCATAAAAATCAGCCCAAAATCGGCCCCAAAATCCCAAAAATCCCCATCCCAAAATTCCCTGAAAAAAAAATCTTCAATTTTCCCCCCAAAATCCCCCCCAGAATTCCCGGATTTCCAAAATTCCCAAAATCCCCCCCAGAATTCCCGGATTTCCCCCGGAATTCCTGGATTTTTCCTGGATTTTTCCCGGAATTCCCAATTTTCCCCGGATTTTTCCCGGATTTCCCCCAGAATTCCCGGATTTCCCCCGGATTTCCCCCCGGAATTTCTGGATTTTTCCCGGATTTCCCCCCACAATTCCAGGACTTTTCCCCAGAATTCCCGAATTTTTCCCAGAATTCCCAATTTTCCCCAGATTTTCCCTGGATTTCCCCCAGAATTCCCGGATTTCCCCCAAAACCCCCCCCAGAATTCCTGAATCCCCCCGGAATTCCCGGATTTCCCCCACATTTCCCCCCAGAATTCCCGGATTTCCCCCAGAATTCCCGGCTTTCCCGCGTCACTCCGGGCTTTTTCCGGAACGTTCCGTGCTCACAGCGGGGCCCGGTCCGGCCGCAGGAGCCGCGGGGAGAATTCGCTCAGCACCTCCAGGAAGGGCAGGGTCAGCGGGAAACCCCCCGGAATTCCCGGAATTCCCGGAATTCCCGCATTTCCCGGCGGAATTCCCGGAATTCCCGCATTTCCCGGCGGAATTCCCGGAATTCCCGGCGTTCCCGGCTCCGGGGGCGGCTGCAGCGCGAACTGGATCCCCTCGCTGCCGGGAGGGAATTCCCGGGAATTCCGGGAGGAGCCGGGATCAGGAGGAGGAGAAACACAAAATTCCCAAAATTCCCAAAATTCCGTCCCAAATCCCAGCCCCAGATCCAGCCACGGAATTCCCAGAAATCCCCAAAAATTCCATCCCAAATCCAGCCCCAGAATTCCCAAATTTCCCCCAAAATTTCATCCCAGGTCCAGCCCCGAAATTCCCAAAAATCCCCGAAATTCCAGCCCAAGAATTCCCAAAAAATCCCATCCCAAATCCATTCCCAAAATTCCCAAAAATCCCAAAAATCCCAGCCCCAGAATTCCCAAAAAATCCCCAAAATTCCAGCCCAAGAATTCCCAAAAATTCCATCCCAAATCCAGCCCCAGAATTCCCAAAAATCCCAAAAATTCCAGCCCCAGAATTCCCAAAAAATCCCATCCCAAATCCATTCCCAAAATTCCCAAATTTCCCCAAAATCCCATCCCAAATCCAGCCCCAGAATTCCCAAAAATCCCCAAAAATTCCATCCCCAGAATTCCCCAAAATTTCATCCCAAATCCAACCCCGAAATTCCCAAAATTCCATCCCAAATCCATTCCCAAAATCCCCAGATTTCCCCCAAAACCCATCCCAAAATCCTCTAAACCCCCCCCCCCAGAATTCCCAAATTTCCCAGCATTCCCAGATTCCCCAGAATTCCAGGATTTCCCCTCCTGGAATTCCCGGAATTCCCAGAATTCCCAGAATTCCCGGAATTTTCCCCCCTGCAATTCCCGGAATTCCCAGAATTCCCAGAATTCCCGGAATTCCCAGATTTTCCCGGTTTTTCCCGGATTTTCCCGGGAATTCCGGGATTTCCCGCGCCTGTGGAGCCGCAGCAGCGCCCGGCGGTGCCGGAGGTGCCGGAGGCTGAAGAAGAGGGAAAATCTCCGGCCCAGATCCCGAATTTCCTGGAATTCCGGGAGCCCCCGGACGTCGGGGCCCTCCTGGAGCAGCAGCTCCGTGAAAAGCTGGGAAAAAAAAACGGGAAAAGCCTCGGGAATTCCACGGGAATTCCCAAATATTCCTGGGAAAACGGAGCTGGGGGGAAAAGGGGGAAAAATTCCCGGGAAAATCTGGCCGGGAATGGGGGAATTCCCAAAGAATTGGGGATTGTTCTGGAAGGGGGGAAAACTCCGGGAGAATTCCCAAAAAAATTCCCAAAAAATTCCCAAAAAAATTCCAAGAGAATTCCAAGAAATTCCAAAAAAAAATCCCGAAAAAAATTCCCAGAAATTCCCCAAAAAATTCTCAAAAAAATTCCCAAAAAATCCCTAAAAAAATTTCCAAGAAAATTCCAAGAAATTCCCCAAAAAAAATCCCTAAAAAAATTCCATGAGAATTCCCAAAAAAATTCCCAAAAAATCCCTAAAAAAATTCCAAGAGAATTCCAAGAAATTCCCAAAAAAAATTCACTAAAAAAATTCCCAGAAATTCCAAAAAAAATTCCCAAAAAATTGCCAAAAAAATTCCCAGAAAATCCCCCCAAAGTTCCCAAATAATCCCTAAAGAAATTCCCAGAGAATTCCCAAAAAAATTCCCAAAAAAATCCTGAAAAAATTCCCAGAAAATTCCAAAAAAAATTCCCGAAAAATTCCTGAAAAAATTCCCAGAAAATCCCCCCAAAAAATTCCCAAATAACCCCAAAAAAATCCCTAAAAAATTCCAAGAAAATCTCCCAAAAAATTCCCAAATAATCCCTAAAAAAATTCCCAGAGAATTCCCAAAAAAATGCCTGAAAAAATTCCCAGAAAATGCCCCAAAAAACCCCAAAAAATCCGTAAAAAAATTCCAACAAAAATTTCCCCAAAAATCCCTAAAGAATCCCAAAAAATCCCAGAAAAAAAATCCCAAAAAGTCCTGGAAAAATCCAGAAAATTCCCAAAAAAAATTTCCCAAAATCATCCCAAACAATCCCTCAAAAAAATTCCCAAAAAATCCTCCCGAAAAAATTCCCAAAAAATCCTGGAAAAAATAGGAAAAAATGGGAATTCCCCAGAATTCCCAAAAGCGCCCAGAAAAGTCCCAGAATTCCCAAAATTCTCAGAATTCTGGGAATTTCCGGAATGTTTTCCCAGCTGACTCAGGCTGAGCAGCAGGATCAGTGCCCAGAGCCTCTGGAATTCCCAGAATTTTGGGAATTTTGGGAATTTTGGGAATTTTTCCGTGCCTGATTCAGGCTCAGCAACTCCATGTGCATTCAGGACGCCCCAGAATTCCCAGAATTTTGGGAATTTTGGGAATTTTCCCGTGCCTGATTCAGGCTCAGCAGCTCCCTGGGCATTCAGGACCCCCAGAATTCCCGGAATTTTGGGAATTCCGGGGATTTTCCCGTACCTGGGTGAGGGAGAGCAGCAGGATCGATGCCCAGAGCCTCCGGAATTCCCAGAATTTTGGGAATTCCGGGGATTTTCCCGTACCTGGGTGAGGCTGAGCAGCAGGATCAGTGCCCAGAGCCTCTGGAATTTCGGGAATTCCGGGAATTTTGGGAATTTTTCCGTACCTGGGTGAGGGAGAGCAGCAGGACCGACGCCCACTCCCGCTGGTGGCGCTCCCGCGTCCGGCGCAGCGTCTCCCGGATGATGTCACCAAAATCCTCGGAAAACTGCGGGAAAAGGGGCCGGGAATTCCCGGGAAATTCCCAATTGGGAGGGGTTTGGAATTCCCAATGGAATTCCCAGGAAATTCCCGATGAGGGGTTGGGAATTCCCAATGGAATTCCCAGGAAATTCCCAAGAAATTCCCAATTGGGGGGGGTTTGGAATTCCCAATGGAATTCCCGGGAAATTCCCAATGGAATTCCCAGGAAATTCCCAGGGAGGAGGAGTTGGGAATTCCCAATGGAATTCCCGGGAATTTCCCCTGGGGGGGGGGTTGGGAATTCCTGATGGAATTCCCAGGAAATTCCCAACGGGGGGGGGTTTGGAATTCCCAGGAAAGTCCCAGGAAAGTCCCAGGGAGGGGGTTTGGAATTCCAGGGAAATTCCCAGGAAATTCCTAATTGGAGGGAGCTTGGAATTCCCGATGGAATTCCCAGGGAGGGGGTTTGGAATTCCCGATGGAATTTCCAGGAAATTCCCAGTTGGAGGGGATGTGGAATTCCAGGGAAATTCCCAGGAAATTCCCAATTGGAGGGAGCTTGGAATTCCCAATGGAATTCCCAGGAAATTCCCCAGGGAGGAGGGGTTGGGAATTCCCAGAAAATTCCCAAGGAGGGGTTTGGGAATTCCCAATGGAATTCCTGGGAAATTCCTGATGGGGGGGGTTGGAAATTCCCAGAAAATTCCCAGGGAGGAGTTTGGAATTCCCCAATGGAATTCCCAGGAATTTCCCCAGGGTGGGGTTTGGAATTCCTGATGGAATTCCCGATGGAATTCCCGGGAAATTCCCGATGAGGGGGGGTTTGGAATTCCCTGGGAAATTCCCAGGAATCCCGGGGGCGGGGTTTGGAATTCCCAAATGGGGGTGGAGTTTGGAATTCCATAGGGAATTCCCGGAAAATTCCCGATGGGGGGGTTTGGAATTCCCAGGAATCCCAGGGACAGGGTTGGGAATTCCCGGTAAATTCCCAACTGGGGGAATTTGGGAATTCCCGATGGGGGGGGTTTGGAATTCCCAGGAATCCCAGGGGGGACGTTCGGAATTCCCAGGAATTCCGGGAATTCCTTCCCAGACCTTGGAATATCGCTTGAAGACGTCGGAGGCGGCGCCGAGCGGGAGCGACCCCCGGAGCAGCAGCCGGCAGAAAGCGGCCAGGAGGGAACGGCGGCGGGACAGGGACGGAGCAGAGGCTGGAAAACATCCGGAAAAACCGGGAAAAACATTGGGAATGACGGGAAAAATATTGGGAAAAACATTGGGAATGATGGGAGAAACTCCGGGAAAAATATCCTGAAAAATACCAGGAAAAACATCGGGAATAACACCGGGAACGGCGGCGGGACAGGGACGGAGCAGAGGCTGGAAAATCGGGAAAAACATCCGGAAAAACATCGGGAATGACGGGAAAAATATTGGGAATGATGGGAAAAACTCCAGGAAAAATATCCTGAAAAATACTGGGAATAACAGGAATAACACCGGGAATGGCGGCGGGACAGGGACGGAGCAGAGGCTGGAAAACATCCGGAAAAACATCCGGAAAAACAGCAGGAATGATGGGAAAAATATCGGGAATGATGGGAAAAACACTGGGAAAATCACCGGGAAAAACACCGGGAACGGCGGCGGGACAGGGACGGAGCAGAGGCTGGAAAATATCCGGAAAAACATCCGGAAAAATACCGGGAAAAATATCGGGAATGACGGGAAAAGTATTGGGAAAAGCATTGGGAATGATGGGAAAAACTCCGGGAAAAATATCCTGAAAAATATCGGGAATAACATTGGGAATGAGAATGGGAACGGCAGCGGGAGAGGGAGAGCAGGGAGGGTGGAAAACATCCGGGAAAATATCCGGGAAAATATCGGGAATGACGGGAAAAACAGCGGGAATAAACAGGAATAAAAAAAAATCCCAAAAAATCCCAATAAAAATCAAAAAAAATTCCAAAAAAAATCCCAAAAAATCCCAAAAAATTCCCATAAAATCCAAAAAAAAATCCCAAAAAAAAATCCACAAAAAAATCCATAAAAAATCCCCAAAAAATAAAAAAATAATTTAAAAAAAGTCCTCAAAAAATCCCCAAAAAATCAAAAAAAAAAAAAAAAAATCCTCAAAAAATCCCCAAAAAATCCTCAAAAAATCCATAAAAAATCCTAAAAAAAACCCCGAAAAATCCCCAAAAAATCCTCAAAAAATCCCCTAAAAAATCCCAAAAAAAATCCCCAAAAAATCCTCAAAAAATCCCAAAAAGATCCTCAAAAAAATCCCATAAAAATCCTCAAAAAATCCCCAAAAAATCCTCAAAAAATCCCAAAAAAATCCTCAAAAAAAAAAAAAATCCTCAAAAAATCCCCAAAAAATCCATAAAAAATCCCCAAAAAATCCCCAAAAAATCCTCAAAAAATTCCCAAAAAATCCATAAAAAATCCTAAAAAAACCCCAAAAAAATCCCCAAAAAACCCCCAAAAAATCCTAAAAAAAAAAACCCCCAAAAAACCCAAAAAAATCCCAAAAAAATCCAAAAAAATTCCCCTAAATCCCCCAACAAATCCCAGGAATTTTGTTCCCCCGGGGTCTCACCGTGTCCATCAGAGCCGGGCTGGGATTCGCTGATGAAGACGAAGTCGGCCAGGACGGCGCTGAGCAGCCCCGGCAGCTCCGGCTCCGGCTGCAGCTCCGGGCCCAGCAGCACCAGGAGGTCGCTCACAACCAGCAGAGCCTGCAGGGAATCCGGAATTTTTACTGGGAATTTGTTGGGAATTTTTGGGGAATTTTTTGGGGATTTTTTGGGGAATTTTGGGGGATTTTTTAAAGATTTTTTTGAGATTTTTTTTCAGGATTTTTTATGATTTTTTAAAGGTTTTTTGGAGATTTTTTGGAGATTTTTTTGAGGTTTTTTGGGGATTTTTTTTGATTTTTTAAAGATTTTTTGGAGGATTTTTTGGGAATTTTTAAAGATTTTTTGGGGATTTTTGGGGAATTTTTGAGGGATTTTTTGGGGATTTTTTAAAGATTTTTTGGGGATTTTTCAAGATTTTTTGGGAAATTTTTGGGGATTTTTTTAAAGGTTTTTTTGGATTTTTTAGGATTTTTGGGGAATTTTTGGGGGATTTTTTGGGGAATTTTTGGGGATTTTTTAAAGATTTTTTTAAGATTTTTTTCAGGATTTTTTATTATTTTTTTAAAGATTTTTTGGGGATTTTTGGGGATTTGTTAAAGATTTTTTTTTATTTTTTAGGATTTTTTGGGAATTTTTTAAAGATTTTTGGGGAATTTGTTGGGAATTTTTTGGGAATCTTTGGGGGATTTTTGGGGAATTTTTGGGGGATTTTTGGGGGATTTTTGGGGAATTTTTTCTGGATTTTTTAAAGATTTTTTGGGGGATTTTTGGGGGATTTTTGGGGAATTTTTGAGGGATTTTTTAAAGATTTTTTTGAGATTTTTTCGAGATTTTTTGGGGATTTTTTTGGGATTTTTTTAAAAATTTTTCTGGAATTTTTTTGGATTTTTGGGGGGGTTTTTTGGGAATTTTTTGGGAACATCTTTGGATTCTTTTGTAAAATAATTTGGGGGAGAACAGTCCCGAAAAACCCAAACATCCCAAATAACCCAAATATCCCAAATTTCCCCCAAATTTCCCCCAAAATTCCCCCAAATTTCCCCCAAAATTCCCAAATTCCCCCAAAATTCCCCAAATTCCCCCCAAAATTCCCCAAATTCCCCCCAAATATTCCCAAAATTCCTCCCAAATTCCCCAAATTTCCCCAAAAATTCCCCAAATTCCCCCAAAATTCCCCAAATTCCCCCCAAAATTCCCCAAATTTCCCCAAACATTCCCAAATTTCCCCCAAAATTCCCCAAAATTCCCCCAAAATTCCCCAAAATTCCCCCAAAATTCCCCAAATTCCCCCCAAATTTCCCCAAATTCCCCCCAAAATTCCCCCCAAAATTCCCCAAATTCCCCCCAAATTTCCCGCCAAAATTCCCAAAATTCCCCCAAAATTCCCCAAATTTCCCCCAAAATTCCCCAATTTCCCCCCAAAATTCCCCAAATTTCCCCAATATCCCAAATTTCCCCAAATTCCCAAAATTCCCCCCAAAATTCCCAAAATTCCTCCAAAATTCCCAAAATTCCTCCAAAATTCCCCAAATTCCTCCCGAATTCCCCAAATTCCCCCAAAATTCCCCAAATTTCCCCCCAAAATTCCTCCCAAATATTCCCAAATTTCCCCCAAAATTCCCCAAATTCCCCCAAATATCCCAAATTTCCCCCAAATTTCCCGCCAAAATTCCCCAAATTTCCCCCAAATTCCCCCTCCCAACCCCCCCCCGGCATTCCCGACGGGAATTCCCGGAATGTTCCGGGGGGAATTCCCGGAAAGTTCCGGAACCTCCTGGCGCAGGCCGGGCTGGGGCTCCGAGAGGCAGCTCTGGCACAGGGAGAGGGCGGAGCCGGCCCGGGACAGGAATTCCCGACGATCCCCCTGGGAAAAACCGGGAATTCCATGGAAAACCGGGAATTCCGATGGAAATCTGGGAATTCTGGGGCTGGGAATTCCGGGAATTCTCCAAATTTGGGGCGGAATTTGGGGAATTTGGGGATTTGGGGGCACAGGGAGAGGGCGGAGCCGGCCCGGGACAGGAATTCCCGACGATCCCCCTGGGAAAAAACCGGGAATTTTCATGGAAAACCGGGAATTCCGATGGAATTCTGGGAATTCCGGGGGCTGGGAATTCCGGGAATTCTCCAAATTTGGGGAATTTGGGGATTTGGGGGCACAGGGAGAGGGCGGAGCCGGCCCGGGACAGGAATTCCCGACGATCCCCCTGGAAAAAAACGGGAATTCCATGGAAAACCGGGAATTCCGATGGAATTCCATAGAAATCCAATGGAAATCTGGGAATTCTGGGGCTGGGAATTCCGGGAATTCTCCAAATTTGGGGAATTTGGGGATTTGGGGGCACAGGGAGAGGGCGGAGCCGGCCCGGGACGGGAATTCCCGACGATCCCCCTGGGAAAAGAAAAACCGGGAATTTTCATGGAATTCCATAGAAATCCAATGGAAATCCTGGAATTCTGGGCGGGAATTCCGGGAATTCTCCAAATTTGGGGCGGAATTTGGGGAATTTGGGGATTTGGGGGGAATGGGGGGAGGAATTCCCGGGGATTTGCCTGGAAAAAAATGGGAATTCTGAGAGAAATCCGGGAATTCCCATGGGAATCTGGGAATTCTGGGCTGAAATTCCGGGAATTCTCTGGGATTGGGGTGGGATTTGGGGAATTTGGGGATTTGGGGTGGGATTGAGGGAATTTGGGGGATTTGGGGATGGGGTTTTCTGGGAATTCAGGATTTTGGGGATTTTGGGATGGGGATTTCCAGGAATTCAGGATTTTTGGGATTTTTGGGATGGGGATTTTTGGGAATTCAGGAATTTCAGGATGGGTTTTTTTGGGATTTCAGGAATTTTGGGGATTTTTGGGACGGGGATTTTTGGTAATTCAGGAATTTTGGGAATTTTGGGATGGAGATTCTTGGGAATTCAGGAATTTTGGGGATTTGGGGAATTTCGGGATGGGTTTTTTTGGGAATTCAGGAATTTTGGGAATTTCAGGATGTGTTTTTCCAGGAATTCAGGAATTTCAGGATGGTTTTTTTTTTGGGAATTCAGAAATTTTGGGAATTCTGGGATTTTGGGGATGGGGATTTTTGGGAATTCAGGAATTTCAGGATGGGTTTTTTTGGGATTTCGGGAATTTTGGGGATTTTTGGGATGGGTTTTTTCGGGAATTCAGGAATTTTGGGGATTTGGGGAATTTTGGGATGGGGATTTTTGGGAATTCAGGAATTCTGGGATTTTTGGGATGTGTTTTTTTGGGAATTCAGGAATTTGGGGAATTTCAGGATGGGTTTTTCTGGGATTTCGGGAATTTTGGGAATTTTGGGGATTTTTGGGATGGGTTTTTCCGGGAATTCAGGAATTTTGGGGATTTTTGGGATGGGGATTTTTGGGAATTCAGGAATTTCAGGATGGGTTTTTTTGGGATTTCAGGAATTCTGGGATTTTTGGGATTTTTGGGATGTGTTTTTCCGGGAATTCAGGATTTTTGGGATGGGGATTTTTGGGAAGTCAGGAATTCTGGGAATTCTGGGATTTTTGGGATGGGTTTTTTTGGGAATTCAGGAATTCTGGGATTTTTGGGATGGTTTTTTTTGGAGAATTCAGGATTTTTGGGAATTTTGGGATGGGTTTTTTTGGGATTTCAGGAATTTTGGGAATTTTGGGGAATTTTGGGAATTTTGGGATGGGGATTTTTGGGAATTCAGGAATTTTGGGAATTCTGGGATTTCTGGGATGTGTTTTTCCGGGAATTCAGGAATTTCAGGATGGTTTTTTTTTTGGGATTTCAGGAATTCTGGGAATTTTTGGGATGGGGATTTTTGGGAATTCAGGAATTCTGGAAATTCTGGGAATTCTGGGATGGGTTTTTCTGGGATTTCAGGAATTTTGGGAATTTCTGGGAATTTTTGGGATGAGTTTTTCCGGGAATCTCTCACCGGGGCGGCTCCGGAGTCGGGAATTCGGGAGAGTTCCCAGAGCAGGTGGAAGAAGAGGCAGGAGAGCGCCGGGACCGTCACCTGCGGGGACAGCGCCAGAAACGGGCGGAAAACGGCCAAAAACGGGAAAAAACGGGGAAAAAACGGGAAAAAACAGGGGAAAAAAATGACAAAAATGGGAAAAAACGGGAAAAAACAGGAAAAAAAACGACAAAAATGGGAAAAAACGGGAAAAAAACGGGAAAAAACAGGGAAAAAAATGACAAAAATGAGAAAAAATGACCAAAAACGGGAAAAAACGGGAAAAAAACGGGAAAAAAACGGGAAAAAAATGGGAAAAAAACAGGAAAAAACGGGAAAAAACGGGAAAAAACGGGGAAAAACAGGCAGAAAACGGCAAAAAACAGGAAAAAAACGGGAAAAAAACGGGAAAAAACGGGAAAAAATGGGAAAAAACGGGAAAAAAACTGACAAAAATGGGAAAAAATGGCCAAAAATGGGAAAAAAATGACAAAAATGGGAAAAAACAGGAAAAAAACTGACAAAAATGGGAAAAAATGAGAAAAAACGGGCAAAAAAACGACAAAAACGGGAAAAAATGGCCCCAAAATCTGACAAGAATGGGAAAAAACGACAAAAAAACAGGAAAAAAACTGACAAAAATGGGAAAAAACGGCCAAAAATGGGAAAAAACACGAAAAAAACTGACAAAAATGGGAAAAAATGGGAAAAAACGGGCAAAAAAACGACAAAAACGGGAAAAAATGGCCCCAAAATCTGACAAGAATGGGAAAAAACGACAAAAAACAGGAAAAAAACTGACAAAAATGGGAAAAAAAAGACAAAAAATGGAAAAAATGGGAAAAAACACCCCCAAAAATTGACAAAAATGGGAAAAAACAGCCAAAAATGGGAAAAAAAAGACAAAAATAGGAAAAAAACGGACAAAAAGTGGAAAAAATGGGAAAAAACAGCACCAAAAACTTACAAAAATGGGAAAAAACGGCCAAAAACGGGAAAAAACGGCAAAAAAAGGCCAAAAATGGGGAAAAAAACTACAGAAATGGGAAAAAAACCGACAGAAATGGGAAAAAACAACAAAAAATGGAAAAAATGGGAAAAAAACAGCCCCAAAAACTGACAAAAACGGGAAAAAATGGCCAAAAACGAGAAAAAACCGACAAAAACAGGAAAAAACTGACAAAAAAGGGAAAAAACTGACAAAAATGGGAAAAAACAGCACCAAAATCTGACAAAAACGCCCCCAAAACCGCCCCAAAATGGGCAAAATTATCCCAAAATGGCCCCGAAAGTTCTGGAAATGGCCCTGAGGTGTCCCCAGGTGAGGTTTTGGTGTCCCCAGGTGTCCCCAATGTCCCCCTGTCCCCCCTCACCTGTTCCGGGATCTCTCCTGTCCCCAGCTGTCCCCAGGTGAGGTTTTGGTGTCCCCAGGTGTCCCCAGGTGTGGTTTTGGTGTCCCCAGGTGTCCCCATGTCCCCCCAGGTGTCCCCA
Source organism: Poecile atricapillus (assembly GCF_030490865.1). Taxonomy (NCBI): domain Eukaryota; kingdom Metazoa; phylum Chordata; class Aves; order Passeriformes; family Paridae; genus Poecile; species Poecile atricapillus. The sequence goes on along the minus strand of NW_026708992.1, from coordinate 8,790 downwards.
ATGTCCCCAGGTGTCCCCCTGTCCCCTCACCTGTTCCGGGATCTCTCCTGTCCCCAGGTGTCCCCAGGTGTGTTCAGGTGTATTCAGGTGTCCCCCTGTCCCCCCAGGTGTCCCCAGGTGTGTCCCCATGTCCCCCCAGGTGTCCCCTCACCTGTTCCGGGATCTCTCCTGTCCCCAGGTGTATCTCAGGTGTGTTCAGGTGTGTCCCCAGGTGTCCCCAGGTGAGGTTTTGGTGTCCCCATGTGTCCCCAGGTGTATTCAGGTGTCCCCATGTCCCCCCAGGTGTCCCCAGGTGTGTCCCTGTCCCCCCTCACCTGTTCTGGGATCTCTCCTGTCCCCAGGTGTGTCCCCAGGTGAGGTTTTGGTGTCCCCATGTCCCCCCAGGTGTCCCCAGGTGTCCCCAGGTGTCCCCAATCCTCACCTGTTCCGGGATCTCTCCTGTCCCCAGGTGTGTTGAGGTGTCCCCAGGTGTCCCCAGGTGAGGTTTTGGTGTCCCCATGTCCCCCCAGGTGTCCCCAGGTGTCCCCAGGTGTCCCCAATCCTCACCTGTTCCGGGATCTCTCCTGTCCCCAGGTGTGTTGAGGTGTCCCCAGGTGTCCCCAGGTGAGGTTTTGGTGTCCCCATGTCCCCCCAGGTGTCCCCAGGTGTCCCCAGGTGTCCCCAATCCTCACCTGTTCCGGGATCTCTCCTGTCCCCAGGTGTGTTGAGGTGTCCCCAGGTGTCCCCAGGTGAGGTTTTGGTGTCCCCATGTCCCCCCAGGTGTCCCCAGGTGTCCCCAGGTGTCCCCAATCCTCACCTGTTCCGGGATCTCTCCTGTCCCCAGGTGGTGCCGCAGGAGCTGCTGGAGGGGCCCGAAGAGACCCCAGGGGGTGAGGTCATGGTCACTGCAGGGACAGAGGGGACATTGGGGACACCTGGGGACACCTGGGGACATTGGGGACATTGGGGACACCTGGGGACACCTGGGGACACCTGGGGACATTGGGGACACCTGGGGACACACCTGGGGACACACCTGGGGACACCTGGGGACACCTGGGGACATTGGGGACATTGGGGACATTGGGGACATTGGGGACATTTGGGGGGATTTTGGGGACGTTTTGGGACATTTTGGGGGATTTTGGGGACATTTGGGGCCATTTGGGGACATTTGGGGACATTTGGGGACATTTTGGGAGATTTTGGGGCCATTTGGGGACATTTTGGGGACATTTGGGGACATTTGGGGCCATTTTGGGGACATTTGGGGCCATTTGGGGCCATTTGGAGGAGATTTGGGGACATTCTGGGACATTTGGGGACATTTGGGGACATTTGGGGCCATTTGGGGACATTTGGGGACATTTCTGGGGTGATTTGGGGCCATTTTGGGGACATTTGGGGACATTTTGGGGACATTTGGGGCCATTTGGGGCCATTTTGGGGACATTTGGGGACATTTGGGGAGATTTTGGGGGATTTTGGGGACATTTGGGGACATTTGGGGAGATTTTGGGGACATTTTGGGGACATTTGGGGCCATTTGGGGACATTTTGGGACATTTTGGGGACATTTGGGGACATTTGGTGTCACCTGAAGAGCACCGAGAGCCTCCTGAGGGTGGCGGCCAGAGCGTAGAGATCGTCCTCGTCAGGGACCCTCACCTGGACAGGGGAGAGCACGGAAATGTCACCAGGTGTGTCCAGGTGTGTCCCCAGGTGTGTCCCCAGGTGTCACCAGGTGTCCCCAGGTGTGTCCAGGTGTGTCCCAGGTGTCCCCAGGTGTGTCCCAGGTGTCCCCAGGTGTCCCCAGGTGTGTCCAGGTGTGTCCAGGTGTGTCCAGGTGTGTCCAGGTGTGTCCCAGGTGTGTCCAGGTGTGTCCCAGGTGTCCCCAGGTGTGTCACTGACCCCCCCCAAATGTCCCCAGGTGTGTCCAGGTGTCCCCAAATGTGTCCCTGACCCCTCCAGGTGTCCCCAGGTGTGTTCTGGGTGTCCCCAGGTGTGTCTGTGACCCCCCCAGGTGTCCCCAGGTGTCCCCAGGTGTGTCACATCTCACCTGGATGACGTCAGACACCTGCAGGTGGCACCTGTCCCCCCAGGTGTCCCCAGGTGTGTTCAGGTGTGGTTTTGGTGTCCCCAGGTGTGTCCCCAGCTCACCTGGATGATGTCACACACCTGCAGGTGGCACCTGTCCCCCCAGGTGTCCCCCAGGTGTCCCCAGGTGTGTCACAGGTCTCACCTGGATGATGTCAGACACCTGCAGGTGGCACCTGTCCCCCCAGGTGTCCCCCAGGTGTCCCCTGGCGATGTCCCCAGGTGTGTCCCAGGTGTCCCCAGGTGTGTCTGTGACCCCCCCAGGTGTCCCCAGGTGTCCCCAGGTGTGTCTGTGACCCCCCCAGGTGTCCCCAGGTGTCCCCAGGTGTGTCTGTGACCCCCCCAGGTGTCCCCAGGTGTCCCCAGGTGTCCCCAGGTGTGTCACATCTCACCTGGATGACGTCAGACACCTGCAGGTGGCACCTGTCCCCCCAGGTGTCCCCCAGGTGTCCCCTGGCGATGTCCCCAGGTGTGTCCCTGACCCCCCCAGATGTCCCCAGGTGTGTCCAGGTGTGTCCCTGTCCCCCCAGGTGTCCCCAGGTGTGTCCCCAGCTCACCTTGATGATGTCACAGACCTGCAGGTGGCACCTGTCCCCCCAGGTGTCCCCCAGGTGTCCCCTGGCGATGTCCCCAGGTGTGTCTGTGACCCCTCAGGTGTGTCCCCAGCTCACCTTGATGATGTCACAGACCTGCAGGTGGCACCTGTCCCCCCAGGTGTCCCCCAGGTGTCCCCAGGTGTCCCCAGGTGTGTCCCCAGCTCACCTTGATGACGTCAGACACCTGCAGGTGGCACCTGTCCCCCCAGGTGTCCCCCAGGTGTCCCCTGGCGATGTCCCCAGGTGTGGTTTTGGTGTCCCCAGGTGTCCCCAGGTGTGTCCCCAGCCTCACCTGGATGACGTCAGACACCTGCAGGTGGCACCTGTCCCCCCAGGTGTCCCCCAGGTGTCCCCTGGCGATGTCCCCAGGTGTCCCCAGGTGTCCCCAGGTGTGTCTGTGACCCCCCAGGTGTCCCCAGGTGTCCCCAGGTGTCCCCAGGTGTGTCCCTGTCCCCCCCAGGTGTCCCCAGGTGTGTCACAGGTCTCACCTGGATGACGTCACACACCTGCAGGTGGCACCTGTCCCCCCAGGTGTCCCCCAGGTGTCCCCTGGCGATGTCCCCGCGGCTGCCCAGGCTCAGGTCGGGGTCACAGAGCGAGCGCAGGGCCCGCGAGGCCGGGAGGAGAACGGGGAAGGGCTCCGAGTGACACCGGAACAGCTCCTGGATCCCAACCAGAACCTGATCCAGAACCTGGGAATGGAAACTGGGAATGACTGGGATAAACTGGGATAAACTGGGAATGAGCTGGGACACACTGGGATAAACTGGGATCCACTGGGAATGAACTGGGGTCACAGCCAGAACCGGGAAGGGCTCCGAGTGACACCGGAACAGCTCCTGGATCCGCTCCAGAACCTGATCCAGAACCTGGGAACAACACCCAGACAAACTGGGATTAACTGGGATAAACTGGGATAAACTGGGACACACTGGGATCCACTGGGAATGAACTGGGAATGAACTGGGAATGAACTGGGGTCACAGCCAGAACCAGGAACGGCTCCGAGTGACACCGGAACAGCTCCTGGATCCCAGCCAGAACCTGATCCAGAACCTGGGAACACAAACTGGGATTGACTGGGATTGACTGGGATAAACTGGGATGGACTGGGACACACTGGGATCCACTGGGAATGAGCTGGGGTCACAGCCAGAACCGGGAACGGCTCCGAGTGACACCGGAACAGCTCCTGGATCCCAGCCAGAACCTGATCCAGAACCTGGGAACAACACCCAGACAAACTGGGATAAACTGGGATAAACTGGGATAAACTGGGAATGAGCTGGGACACACTGGGATAAACTGGGATCCACTGGGAATGAACTGGGAATGAACTGGGGTCACAGCCAGAACCGGGAGCGGCTCCGAGTGACACCGGAACAGCTCCTGGATCCCAGCCAGAACCTGATCCAGAACCTGGGAACAACACCCAGACAAACTGGGATAAACTGGGATAAACTGGGATAAACTGGGAATGAGCTGGGACACACTGGGATAAACTGGGATCCACTGGGAATGAACTGGGAATGAACTGGGGTCACAGCCAGAACCGGGAGCGGCTCCGAGTGACACCGGAACAGCTCCTGGATCCCAGCCAGAACCTGATCCAGAACCTGGGAATGGAAACTGGGATAAACTGGGATAAACTGGGATAAACTGGGACACACTGGGAATGAACTGGGACACACTGGGAATGGACTGGGAATGAACTGGGAATGAACTGGGGTCACAGCCAGAACCGGGAACGGCTCCGAGTGACACCGGAACAGCTCCTGGATCCCAGCCAGAACCTGATCCAGAACCTGGGAACAACACCCAGACAAACTGGGATTAACTGGGATAAACTGGGAATGAACTGGGAATGAACTGGGACACACTGGGAATGAACTGGGAATGAACTGGGAATGAACTGGGGTCACAGCCAGAACCGGGAACGGCTCCGAGTGACACCGGAACAGCTCCTGGATCCCAACCAGAACCTGATCCAGAACCTGGGAACACAAACTGGGATTGACTGGGATTGACTGGGATAAACTGGGAATGAGCTGGGACACACTGGGATAAACTGGGACACACTGGGATCCACTGGGAATGAACTGGGAGTGACTGGGAGGGACTGGGATGGACTGGGAGGGACTGGGAGCCCTGTACTGGTTTGAACTGGTTTGAACTGGTCTGAACGGATTTATACTGGTCCATACTAATCCCTACTGGTTTGAACCGGTTTGAACTGGTTCGTACTGGTTTGTACTGGTCTGCACTGGTTTGAACTGGTTTGTTCTGGTCCGTACTGGTTCAAACTGGTTTATACTGGTTTGAACTGGTTTGAACTGGTTTATACTGGTTTGGACTGGTTCAAACTCATTTATAGTGGTCTGTACTGGTTTAAACTGGTTTGTACTGGTTTGAAGTGGTTTGAACTGGTCCGTACTGGTTTGAACTGGTTTGAACCACTCTGAACTGGTTTATACTGGTTCAAACTGCTCTTTACTGGTTCAAACTGGTTCAAACTGGTTTATACTGGTTTATACTGGTTCAAACTGGTTCATACTGGTTTATACTGGTTCAAACTGGTTCAAACTGGTTTATACTGGTTCAAACTGGTCCATAGTGGTTTATACTGGTCCGTACTGGTGCCCACCTTGTCCAGCCGCGCCGTCCGGAACATTCCCAGCTCCAGGTGCGGGAGCAGCTCCAGCAGCGCCGCCACCGCCTCCGGCTCCGCCGAAAACTGGGAATGACGGCGGGAAAAAATGGGAATTCCGGGAAAAAAACTGGGAATTCCGGGAAAAAACCCGGGAAAAAAACGGGGATTTTGGGAATTCCGGGAGAAAAAACGGGGATTTTGGGAAAAAAAATGGGGATTTGGGGAAAAAAAGGGAATTCCAGGGGAAAAATGGGAATTCTGGGAGAAAAATAGGAATTCCCGCAATTCCAGGAAAAAAAAAACGGGAATTCCGGGAGAAAAAATGGGGATTTTGGGAAAAAAAATGGGGATTTGGGGAAAAAAAATGGGAATTCCAGGGGAAAAAACCTGGGAATTCCGGGAGAAAAACCTGGGAATTCCGGGAATTCCGGGGGAAAAAACGGGGATTTTGGGAAAAAAAATGGGAATTCCAGGGGAAAAATGGGAATTCTGGGAGAAAAATGGGAATTTCGGCAATTCCAGGAAAGAAAAACGGGAATTCCGGGAGAAAAAATGGGGATTTTGGGGAAAAAAATGGGAATTCTGGGGGAAAAATGAAAATTCCGGGGGAAAAACGGGAATTCTGGGGAAAAATGGGAATTCTGGGGGAAAAATGGGAATTTCAGGGAGTAAAAGTGGGAATTTCAGGGAAAGAACTGGGAATTCCGGCGGGAAAATGGGAATTCCAGGGGAAAACTGGGAATTCAGGGGGAAAAATGGGAATTCAGGGGGAAAAATGGGAATTCAAGGGAAAAAATGCGAATTTCAGAGGAAAAAAATGGGAATTTCAGAGGGAAAACTGGGAATTCCAGGGAAAACTGGGAATTCCAGGGGAAAACTGGGAATTCAAGGGGGAAAAACTGGGAATTCCAGGGCAAAACTGGGAATTCCAGGGGAAAACTGGGAATTCAGGGGGAAAACTGGGAATTCAAGGGGAAAACTGGGAATTCAGGGGGGGAAACTGGGAATTCAGAGGGAAAAAATGGGAATTCAGGGGAAAAATGGGAATTCAGGGGGAAAAATGGGAATTTCAGAGGAAAACTGGGAATTCAAGGGGAAAAATGGGAATTCAAGGGGAAAACTGGGAATTTCAGAGGAAAACTGGGAATTCCAGGGAAAAAATGGGAATTTCAGAGGAAGAAAATGGGAATTTCAGAGGGAAAACCTGGGAATTGCGGGGGGAAAACGCAGGGAAACCCCCCCAGAACTCCCTGGAATTCCGGGAAATGCCAGAATTCCCGGAATTCCCGGAATTCCCGGGATTCCCGACCTTTTCCAGGAGCTGAGGCAGCAGCGGGAGGAGGCTCCGGCTCAGCCGCGATTTCTCCTGGAGCCGCTCCCGGCGCTCCCGGGCCGACACCTCCGGGAAAAAAACCGGGAAAAGGGTTGGGAATGGCTCAGAATTCCCGGAATTCCCCGGAATTCCCAGGAATTCCCGGCCCTGGAAGGGTTGAAATTCCTTCCAGTTCAATCCCCCCAAAATTCCCCCAAAAAATTCCCAAAAATCCCCCCAAAATTCCCCAAAAAAAATTCCCAAAAATCCCCAAAAAAATTCCCCCAAAAAATTCCCAAAATTCCCCAAAAAAATTCCCAAAAATCCCCCCAAAATTCCCCCAAAAAATTCCCAAAATCCTCCCAAAATTCCCCCCAAAAAATTCCCAAAAATCCTCCCAAAATTCCCAAAAAAAATTCCCAAAAATCCTCCCAAAATTCCCCCAAAAAAATTCCCAAAAATCCTCCCAAAATTCCCCCCAAAAAATTCCCAAAAATCCTCCCAAAATTCCCAAAAAAAATTCCCAAAAATCCTCCCAAAATTCCCCCAAAAAAATTCCCAAAAATCCTCCCAAAATTCCCCAAAAAATTCCCAAAAATCTCCCCAAATCCCCATAAACCCCCAGGATTCCCAAAAAAACCCCCCAAGATTCCCAAAAAACCCCCAAAATCCTCCCAAAAATCCCTAAAAATTCCCAAAAGTCCTCCTTGATTCCCAAAAATCCCCCAAAAATTCCCAAAAAAAATCCCCAAAAAATCCCCAAAAAATTCCCAAGAAATTAAAAAAAAATCCCCCAAAAATTCCCAAAAAATCCCCAAAAAATCCCAAAAATTCCCCTAAAAAATCCCCCCAAAAATCCCTAAAAATCCCCAAAAAATTCCCCAAAAATCCCAAAAAATTCCCTAAAAATTCCAAAAAAATCCCCCGAAAAATCCCAAAAAATCCAAAAAAAATCCCAAAAAATCCCCCCAAAATTCCAAAAAATTCCCAAAAATTCCCCAAAAAATTCCCAAAAAATCCCCCCAAAATTCCCAAAAAATCCCCAAAAATTCCCAAAAAAATCCCCAAAAAATCCCCAAAAAATCCCCAAAAAATTCCCCCCAAAATTCCCAAATTCCCAGGGCCCCCCCCAGGATCCCCAGGATCCCCAGAATTCCCGGAATTCCGGAACCTTCCTGGCTCCGGCGCGTCCCACTGGGGGCAGCCCCCGGCAGAGCCGGAGCCCCCCCGAGCTCAGCAGCTCCAGCAGAGCCTTCTCCTGGCCCAGCTCCAGCTCTGCAACCAGTACAGACCAGTATCAACCAGTTTGAACCAGTATAAACCAGTATAAACCAGTACAAACCAGTATAAACCAGTATAAACCGGTATAAACCAGTATAAACCAGTATAAACCGGTTTGGGGCAGGGAAATCCCAGTTTGGAGCGGGAACGGGAATGGAGGCACCGCTTTGGGATCCCTCCCAGTTTAAACCAGTTTAAACCAGTCCCATTCCCAGTTTGTCCCAGTCCCTCCCAGTCCCCTCCCAATCCCATTCCCAGTTTGTTCCAGTCCGTTCCCAGCTCGTCCCAGTCCCTCCCAGTCCATTCCCAGTTCCATTCCCAGTCCCTCCCAGTTTATCCCAGTCCCATTCCCAGTATATCCCAGTTTATCCCAGTTTGTCTCTCACCATTTCCCAGTAACATTCCTGTCACGGTGTCCCAGTCCCATTCCCAGTTTATCCCAGTCCCATTCCCAGTTTATCCCAGTCCCATTCCCAGTTTATCCCAGTATATCCCAGTATAACTCTCACCATTTCCCAGTAACATTCCCATTCCCAGTCCCATTCCCAGTTTATCCCAGTATATCCCAGTATAACTCTCACCATTTCCCAGTAACATTCCCGTGGCGGTGTCCCAGTCCCATTCCCAGTTTATCCCAGTTTATCCCAGTATAACTCACCATTTCCCAGTAACATTCCCGTGGCCGTGTCCCAGTCCCATTCCCAGTTTATCCCAGTATATCCCAGTATAACTCACCCAGTTTATCCCAGTATATCCCAGTTTCCCACTCACCATTTCCCAGTAACATTCCCGTTGCCGTGTCCCAGTCCCATTCCCAGTTTATCCCAGTCCCATTCCCAGTTTATCCCAGTTTATCCCAGTATAACTCACCCAGT